>NW_026943825.1:13106589-13309089 GCF_035594765.1 Anolis carolinensis | reverse complement strand
TTGGTTCCGCCCCTTATTCAGGGCTCTGGGAGGGAAGGAGCAATTGTTAAGTCAGTCTCACGTAAGGAAGCTAAGCTATAGGACGTAGACCAGCTCGTCCCGTAAAAAAGCTTCACATCTCAAGAACATCCGAGGAATCAGAAACAGAAATTCCAGGGGAAAGGTCCCAAAGGTTCTGGCTAAGAGCTCACAGCCCCTCAGCCTCACAGCTCTTGAGGGAAACAGCCCTAAAGTTTCCAAAGAAACCTCGGAGCGAGAACGGCACCACAGATCCATGGAACCCCAGCTGAAACATCTGCAAGCCTTGGTTGGTAGGTCCACTCGATACGCATTTGGAATCGGTAGTGGGTCCCACATCAGCTAGGCCCATATAATAGACAGCCTGGGGGAGGTTATAAGAGGGTTTTCACAGTTATCCAAAGCCAATTGTCTGTCCCCTAGGGACAAGATGAAAAAGGCCAAAAGTTTATTAAGGAAACCTTGAAGTGTTATTTGACTCCTTGAAGATTTATTATTTGTTCAATAATAAAGACTTTGTTATCTCATGAAAGACTCAAAGGACTATCCTTTTCAGGAAAATCCTCAAGAACCTCTCTTTGAGGCGCCCTGGCTTCCCGCTGGGCATAAAGTATACGTCCTATACAAAGAGATTAGCTACAGGCCCAGCGCATGACAGAACACAATCTGTCAACCTTTTGCTTGTGAAACTTGGTGGTTGCTGTCACAGGATGGCTGGCTCTTTGTTTGTCACGCAAGTCAGATGTTCCCACCTCAACATCTTTAAACTTACTCGCCCAACGACACACAGGACTTACATCAACACAATCACCCTAAACAGCTTGAATTCTCTGATGGATCTCCTTTGGGGTGACACCTTCTGCTGTCAAGAATTCAGTGACTGCAGGTTGCTTACGTCACATTGACTGACTGTCCGCTCAGAGTTCCATACTTCGCAATTTAACAACACAACCGTCCAATGCTAAGGCTTCTCCGTCTGCACAGGGTTCCATACTTCGCACTTTAACAACACAACCGTTCAATGCTAAGGCTTCCCCGTCTGCGCAGAGCTCCATACTTCGCACTTTAACAACACAACCGTCCAATGCTAAGGCTTCCCCGTCTGCGCAGAGTTCCATACTTCGCACTTTAACAACACAACCGTTCAATGCTAAGGCTTCCCCGTCTGCGCAGGGTTCCATACTTCGCACGTTAACAACACAACCGTTCAATGCTAAGGCTTCCCTGTCTGCACAGGGTTCCATACTTCGCACTTTAACAACACAACCGTTCAATGCTAAGGCTTCCCTGTCTGCGCAGGGTTCCATACTTTGCACTTTAACAACACAACCGTTCAATGCTAAGGCTTCCCCGTCTGCGCAGGGTTCCATACTTCGCGCTTTAACAACACAACCGTTCAATGCTAAGGCTTCCCCGTCTGCGCAGGGTTCCATACTTTGCACTTTAACAACACAACCGTTCAATGCTAAGGCTTCCCTGTCTGCACAGGGTTCCATACTTCGCACTTTAACAACACAACCGTTCAATGCTAAGGCTTCCCTGTCTGCGCAGGGTTCCATACTTTGCACTTTAACAACACAACCGTTCAATGCTAAGGCTTCCCCGTCTGCGCAGGGTTCCATACTTCGCACGTTAACAACACAACCGTTCAATGCTAAGGCTTCCCTGTCTGCACAGGGTTCCATACTTTGCACTTTAACAACACAACCGTTCAATGCTAAGGCTTCCCCGTCTGCGCAGGGTTCCATACTTTGCACTTTAACAACACAACCGTTCAATGCTAAGGCTTCCCTGTCTGCACAGGGTTCCATACTTTGCACTTTAACAACACAACCGTTCAATGCTAAGGCTTCCCCGTCTGCGCAGGGTTCCATACTTCGC
Organism: Anolis carolinensis; assembly: GCF_035594765.1. Lineage (NCBI taxonomy): Eukaryota > Metazoa > Chordata > Lepidosauria > Squamata > Anolidae > Anolis > Anolis carolinensis. The sequence goes on along the minus strand of NW_026943825.1, from coordinate 13,307,190 downwards.
GCTTTAACAACACAACCGTTCAATGCTAAGGCTTCCCGCCAAATGGAACTGTAGAGGAGAGTCTACTGAATAAGCCAGGACCTGCTACAGACTTTTCATTCAACCCTCATACAGTATTTTGGGTGCCTGGGAATTTCAGCTTCCAGCCTTGAAGCTCTCACAATGGGATGGTAGCTCTCTCTCTCTTCCTAAACCAACCTCGCAAGGATAATTTAGAAGGAAAGAGCCATGATGTGCCTTCAAGTCACCGCGGTGCAGGTTTTGTTCAGATTGGGTTGAGGCCGAGAGTGTGTGGCTGGCACACCCTTGCTCACTCCCAGACCACCATGGGGAATGTTATTGATTGGTGTGTATGTGCTTCGGAAGCGCTGCGGTTGCATAAGCCCCAATCCGGCCGCAACTTTGCATCCCGGTCAAAGCCAGCGAGGGTCAAAGAAGCCTTTCGGGAGCCCTTCCAGGTCCCAATTTGTCAGCAAACACAAAGCAGCCAGGGTTGAGGAGACAACATGCAGGGTCAGCGAGAACAAAAGCTCCCCGTTTCATCCGGCCAAGGACTTTTAAGGACGCCGGAGTTGCACTGAATTGGATCCAAGGGCCAGTATCATGCTGCCGAGAGTGGATGGAGAAAGCCTCCAGCGATCCAAACTGGGGAATGTACCGAACATTGGAGAATCCCAGTAAAGAATAATACTGAGGACAAAGTTCATCAAAGGATGCCCTTCTATACTTATGTCGAAACTAACAGTTTACAATAGGCATTTTGCTAAGTTATAGCAAGGATCTGAACCATTTTCTGTTATGGCTTAGTTGTGTGTGTTATCTGCTTTCTGTATAAAACAAAGCATCAAGATTGTAATTTTTAGATTGAATAATGAGGCTTAGTAAATGTACACATTTTTAAGAATGAAAAGGGTTATTAGCCAAAAGAGAGCTGATTTTTGAATTTCCTTGTGTAAAGCATTCCTGATAGAAGTTTTTAAAAATATTGTACATATGCGAATTTACATAATGCATCATTCCCGAACGGTAGTTTTAAAATTTTAGTCTAGTTAATAAATTCTGGTTTGTATATTAATGTTTTGTTATAAGTTTTTATACCTGCATTATTCTGCTAAATAAAATTTTTATAAGATTTCCGAGACAACTAAAAATAATACATATTTACTTTTGATGCATTTATGTACAAAAAAGCAACTTTAATTAAAACTGATCTTTTTTTGTTTAGGGAAATATTTTTCATTCTGACACTGGAATAGGGCTACAGAATCCTAGAGTTGGAGGAGACCCCAACCGTTTCTGTCATACAGGAAAAGCACGAAGTACCCAATTGAGCCGTTTTCTTTCTGCCAGCACAACGTTTCTGCAATTTTTGCCATCTTACTGGAGCAACCCTCAAGCATGTTGTAGCCCAGCAGCAGTCACAGCAGGCAGGGGATGATGGGTTCACTGATGTAATGAAGTATGAATTTTTGGTTTACAGATGTTATGTTTAATTGTGGGTTTGTGTTTTAAGAGGGAAAGTATTACAGTTATTGCATCTCAGCACTCAGAGGCTGGTTGCCATGGAGAAGTAGGTGGAGCCAACTGCCATTTTGTTGAAGAAGTGCAGAGTTTAAAAAAGGGATTCAGTCTGTGCTCTGATGAGGCACAGGGAAGATTGATCCTAGGTTGAGGGGATCAAGGAGACTCAATTGTTGATTTTGAGTCGGTTTAAAATAAGTTTGGGGACTTATTTAACGTAGTCTGTGTCCTGGTAAGGAACAGAGAATCTGTGATCGTATATCACAGGGGTGACTGCGGTTTTAAAGTAGCAGAGAAAGATGTTTCAACTACTTTAAGTAAAAGAAGTGACACTTTATAGAGAGTTTGACTCATCTCATTCTAGCATTGTAACTGTTAATAAAAATACCTCTAAGTGAGAAACAATATTGTAAACACTAAGCTCTGTGCCTGAATAAACTTGTTATTGTTCTTCCAACATCTAAGCCTCTGTCGCATATATTATAAACCAAGTTACGCTACCATCTAAATTGAATAAGAATTAGAAAGGGGGGAAAAGTAAAAGGTCTACTCTGAGTCTTTGGTGGTTGCATCTTTACAAATTGGTGGCAGCCGTTATTAGCACCTTACAACTGATGACTTCAGAGTCCGATGGGATCATGGGCTTTCCTAGGATTTATTCTCATCCAGTCAGAAAGGGGAACAGAGTTGGAATCATTCTCTCCAGATAAGGAGTCTAGCAAAGACAAATTGATGAGAAATTCTCATGGGAACACATCTCGTAATATTGACGCAAACCAGGAGGCTCACCTGCAAATTTGAGCAGCTTCATAGGTCAACACACCTTTGTGGGAAGCAAAAATTCCAGGGTAGACGTAACACTTTCATGTCTGTTTATTAGAAGCTAATGGGCACTTTGCAGTTCAGTTCAGGCAACATGGTTTTCAAGTTACAGCCAGGCCTAGGTTCTCTAGTTCTTGTCTTGGTTCTGGGAAACATGGTTTTTTCCATGTTCATGTTGTGTATCCTTGTTCAAGTTTTGCTTTTCAACAAGTTGATTTTGGGACTATTCTTGAACTGCCTTGCATTTAGATTTACAAGAAACATTTGATTGCTGACCTTTTGGATTCTACACCTTCTTTCCTTATCCCTGCTTTTTACTATATATCTTTCGTATGTTTTTTACAATAGTCTGTTTGTCTTTACTCTGGATTTTTGTGTGATGCTTCGGGTCTGGGGTGCGACAAAGCAAACCTCTCATGCTGAGAACATCCTGTTCTTCTGTCTGGCAAGAGAAGCTCTTTGGATTTCTTATTTCTCCCTCTTTAGGTGCAAATAAAAGAGTTCGCCAAGGAAAACTAAACACCAAACAGAGCCGCAAGAAGCAGCCAGGTGGTGACTCAGTCTCGGCACCGAAACCAGTCTGACAGCCCAGTCGTTGTGAAATGGGTCTCCGTTGTTCTCAGAAACAGGTCTTTGATGTGTGAGAGAAAGAGAGCAAGGTGTCATGGTTTGCAAACAGACTGCGCTGCATGTGTGTTAAGTGGAAAATGAGGTGTATGAAGCCAATTGGCTGAGCCTGCAAAGACCTGGGAACTGATTTGATACTGTTTCTGTTCTGCTGCTGCAGAACCAGTTTGGACAAGTTTTTTTCAGTGCTGACTTAGTACTGCTGGTGAAGAGAGCTGTGCACTCAGAAAGGCCTATATATATATATGTGTGTGTGTGTGTGTGTGTGTGTGTGTGTATATACACACACACACACACAATATATAATTTATAATAATATATAATAACTAGCTTTGCCCGGACACGCGTTGCTGTGGCTTATGGGAATGCTTTGTTGGCCAGGTGGAATAGCAGTGAATAGCCTTGCAGCCTCAAAGCCTGGCCATTTTCTTCTTATGGGAATCCTTGTTTGATGAGCTGGAATACAAAGGAATAGGCTTGCTGCTTGGAAGCCTGGATTATATGGCAGTGTGGAGTCAAGATAATCCAGTTCAAAGCAGATACTATAAGATTCTAAATGGGTTATATAGCTGTGTGGAAAGGCCTTGAGTCTACACTGCCATATAATCCAGTGCAAATTAGATAATCTGTGGAAGTGGCCTAAGTGAAGCCTAACTCTGCCTGTCCCCTGGGCTGAGTCAGTTGCTAGGAGACCAAGTGGGCAGAGCTTAGCCTTCTAACTGGCAGCAATTGGATAAAAACAATTATTCCTCTCCCTCTAATTAGGACTTTATTTTTCTTTTCTTTTTGTTGTATCAACCTAGAGCCGTGAATGATGGGTTGTGTTGTCAAATTTCGAGGTTGGGGGGCCTGTAGTTTTGTTGTTTTGTCCGCTGCCCTGATGCCATCACTCTTTTATATATATATAGATAGATTATAACATATTGTATATACATATAACATTCATATTATATTGTAATACGATATAATATTAATTATATATTATATTTTACATGTAATATTACTAATAATATTACAATATATTGATACACTACAATATAGTAATTTATTTACCAGTATTGTACTATGCTAATACTGTATAATATTGTATGTAAATTTAATTTGTAAGCCGCTCTGAGTCCCCTTCGGGGTGAGAAGGGCAGCATATAAATGCAGCTAATAAATAAATCAATATTTTGAGGCCTATTTTCTGCTGTGAAAAGAGGGTGAAGAATCAGAACTATATTCTTCTCTGAAGCAGATTTGTGGACTGAGAAAAGGACTGTTCATGACTATGGACTCCTGTAAGTGACCAGAGGGACCATTGTAAATACTACTGTTTTTCTTGATCTCTTGGAATTAGTAAAGTTCCTGTATTTTCGTTCTGCAAACCTGAATGGCATGTTATTATTCTGCGGGCGACTCTGGATCGTGGGCACATGTAAGAGCTTCCATTTATCACCATCAATCCGCCCTCAGAATTGTTTAAGGAGACTACGGGGAGACAGCAGACTGGGTTCAGAATATACAGAACAAACCAGGAGGCAGATCCTCAAAAGTCTCCTCCAGATTATTGAAGATTTTCCTTCATATTATTTATTTATATACATATTTATTTATTAGTGACATTTATATCCTGCCCTTCTCACTCCAAAGGAGACTCAGGGCGTCTTACAAGTTATATATACATACAATCTATATATATATAAAAGAGTGATGGAATCACGGCAGCGGACAAAACAACAAAACTAAACACCCCACAACCTCAAAAATTGACAGCACAACCCCTCATCCATGCCTCTGGGTTGATACAACAAAAATAAAAGAAAAAATAAATTCCTAATTAGAGAGAGAGGAATAATTGTTTTTATCCAATTGCTGCCAGTTAGAAGGCTAAGCTTCACCCACTTGATCTCCTAGCAACCCACTCACCCAGAGGACAGGCAGAGTTAGGCCTCACTTAGGCCTCTTCCACACTGCCTATAAAATACAGATTATCAGATTTTTATATGGCAGTGTAGACTCAAGGCCCTTCCACACAGCTATACAACCCATTTATAATATTTTATTATCTGCTTTGCACTGCATTATCTTGACTCCACACTGCCATATAATCCACTTCAGTGTGCATTGTATACAGCTGTGTAGAAGGGGCTCATATAATCCAGTTCTAAGCAGATAATATAAGATTATAAATATAGTATGTAATAATTACTGGAATATAGTAATACAGAACAATATAATCTCTAAAATCAGGGCAGTAAATAAAGAACAACACTCTGAAAGCATAAACCACAGCAATGCGTGGCCAGGCAAAGCTAGTATATTATATTATTAGTATAGCACAATATAAGCATTATATATTATTACCGTATATACTCGAGTATAAGACGACCCGAATATAAGCCGAGGCACCTAATTTTACCACAAAAAACTGGGAAAACGTATTATCTCAAGTATAAGCCGAGGGTGGGAAATGCAGCAGCTATGGGTAAATTTCAAAATAAAAATAGATACCAATAAAATTTCATTTCATTAATCGAGGCATCAGTAGGTTAAATGTTTTTGAATATTTACCGTATTTCTAAAGAAAAACAAACTAGCTCTATAAGCGGAAAAAGTAGGGGCAACAAAAACAATATGGTATCAACAATAACCTAATAATAATAATAAAACTTCATTTGGATCCCACCCTATCTCCCCACTCAGGCCGGCTTCTAACATAGTAACAAGCAAACATTCAATGCTTATATAAACAATGCAGAGCTAGATATAGATCTATCATTATAGACACTAATTTCACATATGCATTTCCCCCGAAAGGTTTGCAAATCCCCTCTGTGTGTGTGTGTGCATTTCCCCTCAATATTTGCAAGCCCCATATATATATATATTCATATCTATCTAGACAAATTACAGTTGAGCATTCTAAATTACAGTTGAGCAATTCAATGAAAGCAGAAGCATGCCCCTCTCTTGTGTGCCTCCCATTACCCGTCACTCTCCCCATGTTAACGACAGTGGAACTCTCTCCCCCAGGCTGTGGTAGAGGCTCCTTCTTTGGAGGCTTTTAAACAGAGGCTGGATGGCCATCTGTCGGGGGTGCTTTGAATGCGATTTCCTGCTTCTTAGCAGGGGGTTGGACTGGATGGCCCATGAGGTCTCTTCCAACTCTACTATTCTATGATTCTATGATGTCTATAGATATTTGTTTATTCTTTCCCCCCCTGTAATATTTGCAAGACCTATATATAGGTAGCTAAGAATATATTCATATCTATCCAGACATTTCTCTTTATATAGATATTTCCAGAGACTTGCAAACATATGAGGGTACATTCATATATAAAAATAATGTATATGTATGGCTACAGATACACAGGTACATGGATCTATATGTATAAAGGATTTGCAAAGACCTGCAAACATATGAGGGGAAATTCATATATAAAATTAATGTATATAGATAGATACACATATAAAGGTACATAGAGATGGCAAAAGCTTGCAAGGGATTAATGCCTATATATCTGTAGGAGAGTTTAACAAATATTTAAGGGGAAAATGCTTTCATAAGATTAATGAATATATATTTTTCTTCTTCCTGACTTGCAAGGGTGTCTTTCTCTTATCAAAACATTCCCTTGATTAAGAGTGTGGGAGGCTTTGCAAAAGAAAACACACTGATAAGGGAGGAGAAGAGAGAAATAGATCACATATTGCAAGCCTTGACCTTGACCTGATTATAAGCTGGGGAGGCTTTTTCAGCTCATAAATAAGGGCTGAAAACTCGGCTTATCTTCGAGTATATACGGTATATACGACTCTCTCTATCTATATCACATAAACAGAGATTCAATGGGAGAACATCTGCCATCGATCAGGGCTGCTGAGTAAGCCCTGGATGCTCCAGAGAGCAAAAAGAGCAGATATTTATGTCGAGAAATCAATAACCCGATAGCATTCCAAATTTGAGTTCTTCTCCCCAAGGACAGGGACTGGGGCAAATCCTTTTGTGACAACTCTCTTTTTTACAGCCAGGAAAACCCACTTGCTCATCGGCCTCAGTTCGGTGTTCGATTTACCTACTCAAGAGGCTGCAGTGATTGGGAATGTTCAAGCAGGCCCGAGGACTGCGGAGTTGGCACAATAAACCCCCCAAAACACAAACCACCGTTAACCAAGAATGTCTTACCTGTCTTTCCAGCGAGATCTTATCGCACTCCAAATCCTGGCGGACGGAGCGCTCCTGCAACAGCTCAGCTCGCAGTTGGTCGATCTGGAAAGGATGAATGTAAAAAGAATCGGTCACTGAAATGACTGCACATGAGCCTGCAATATGACCCTGCGGCAAAGAAGGCCTATCCGATTTTTACCCACATTAAGAGAGCCATAGCACTATGTAGCAAAAATTGGGGAAAAAAAAGTTTCTGGTTTGAAAGTGTTATTTCCCGTTTAACTGTGTGGTCCTTGTTTCTGGGTTATACCCTGTTTCCCCAAAAATAAGACAATGTCTAGATCTTATTTTCAGGGGATGTCTTATTTTTCCACAAAGAAGAATTCACATTTATAGTTGAATTTTTAAAAAATGAAAATTTATTATCTACTGTACAGTAGTTGTCATCACAAACCAGCATAACCAAACTGTGAATCCTTTCAAGAATCTCTATATTATATTTTATTGCTATACTGTTTTTCAATTAAAAGGTAAAGGTAAAGGTTTCCCAAGATGTTAATTACTGTTTTAAATTTCTGTTCGTATGTAAATTTATGTTGTTGTTGGGCTTGTCCCTGTGTAAGCTACCCTGAGTCCCTTATGGGAGATGGAGGTGGGATACAAGAATAAAGTTATTATTATATTATTATTATTTCTTGTTACTACCTTTATTTCCATGTACAACAATCTATGGTATGTACATTTATCGATCCTGCATGCTTCCAAACAAAAATTTTACTAGGTCTTACTTTCGGGGGAGGACTTATATTTAGCAATTCAGCAAAATCTCTACTAGGTCTTATTTTCTGGGGATGTCTTATTTTAGGGGAAACAGGGTAAATGTCATATCCTAGTTCAGTGATGGCCAACCTATGACACGCGTGTCAGCACTGACACGCCTAGCCATTTTTGCTGACACGCTGCCGCATGCAGATTGATTGGATGACTAATGGCTTTTGTGGCCAAATTTGGTGTGATTTGGTCCAGTGGTTTTGTTGTTTACTCCATGGGAATGATGCACATTACATATATATATACTAGCTGTGCCCGGCCACGCGTTGCTGTGGCTAGGACTTTATTTTTCTTTTCTTTTTGCTGTATGAACGTAGAGGCGTGGATGAGAGGTTGTGCTGTCAATTTTTGAGGTTGTGGGGCATTTAGTTTAGTTGTTTTGTCTGGTGCCGGGATTCCATTACCCATATATATATATATATATATATATGTGTGTGTGTGTGTGTGTGTGTATTCTATTATTATTCTATTATTTTTGTAGTATATTATCATACTATTACTATTATATTATTATTATATTATTCATTGCTCATGACTACATTGAAACTAGAATAGAGAGAAATCAGCGTGGAAACGGCAAGAGGTACCATCGATTGTTGTACATGGAAATAATGGCAGTAAATAGTTTTTGATTTATTGAATAGAGTTATATATTACAATTATATATTTTTGTTATTTAAACGATACATATTGAGAAATTATGTTTTTTTCTCTCGAAGTGACACACCACCCAAGTCATGCTAGGTTTTTTGGTGAATTTTGACACACCAAGCGCAAAAGGTTGCCCATCATTGTCCTAGTTGGTTCTATTATAAAAACATGGCAAAAGTTGGATTGCTCTGACTTTTCTGTGCTGTCTGACCATGTTCCAGAAGCATTCTCTCCTGACAACATGTATGGTTGTGAGGTCTGTTGGAAACCAGGGTGGAATACCTGTGGAATAATGTCCATGGTGGCCCTGATTGTTTCATGCCTGGAAATTCCCTGTTTTCTGAGTGTTGCTCTTTACTTATTCTCCTGATTTTAGATTTTTAAAAAATACTGGGATCCAGATTATGTTCCTTTTCATGGTTTCCTCCTTTCTGTTGAAATTGTTATCATTCTGATATTAATTTTTAAAAAGAGTCTATCACAATATGTAGTACAGTAGAGTCTCGCTTATCCAACCTTCGCTTATCCAACGCAGTCTGACTTTTAGTAGTCATGTTTTTGTATTCAATGTTTTCAATACATTGCGATGTTTTGGTGCTAAAGTCGTAAATACAGTAATTACAGTAGAGTCTCACTTATCCAAGCCTCACTTATCCAAGCCTCTGAATTATCCAAGCCATTTTTGTAGTCAATGTTTTCGATATATCGTGATATTTTGGTGCTAAATTCGTAAATACAGTAATTGCAACATAACATTACTGCGTATTGAACTACTTTTTCTGTCAAATTTGTTGTATAACATGATGTTTTGGTGCTTAATTTGTAAAATCATAACCTAATTTGATGTTTAATAGGCTTTTCCTTAATCCCTCCTTATTATCCAAGATATTTGCTTATCCAAGCTTCTGTTAGCCTGTTTATGTTGGATAAGTGAGACTCTACTGTACTGGGATCCAGATTGTGTTCATTTGCATGGTTTCCTCCTTTCTGTTGAAATTGCTATCATTCTGATTTTAATTTTTAAAAAGAGTCTGTCACAATATGTAGTACAGTAGAGTCTCACTTATCCAACCTTCACTTATCCAACATTCTGGATTATCCAACGCAGTCTGCCTTTTAGTAGTCAATGTTTTTGTATTCAATGTTTTCAATACATTGCAATGCTTTGGTGCTAAAGTCGTAAATACATTAATTATTGCATAACGTTACCATTTATTGAACTGTGTTGTCGAAGGCTTTCATGGCTGGGATCACAGGGTTGTTGTATGTCTTTTGGGCTGTGCGGCCATGTTCCAGAAGCATTCTCTCCTGACGTTTCGCCCACATCTATGGCAGGCATCCTCAGAGGTTGTGAGGCATGGATTTATTGAACTGCTTTTTCTATCAGTTTGTTGTAAAACATGATGTTTTGGTTCTTAATTTGTAAAATCACAATGTTTAATGGGCTTTTCCTTAATCCCTCCTTATTATTCAACATTTTCGCTTGTCCAACTCTCTGCCAGCCCGTTTATGTTGGATAAGTGAGACTCTACTGTAGTTATGGAGCCCCCAGATGGCGTAGTGGACTAAGTGACTTGAAAGTTGGGTTGCTGACCTGAAAGCTGCCAGGTTCGAATCCCACCTGGGGAGAGTGTGGATGAGCTCCCTCTGTCAGCTCCAGCTCCATGCGGGGACACGAGAGAAGCCTCCCACAAGGATGGTAAAAACATCAAAACATCCGGGCGTCCCCTGGGCAACGTCCTTGCAGACGGCCAATTCTCTCACTCCAGAAGCAACTCCGGTTGCTCCTGACACGAAATAATAATAATAATAATAATAATAATAATAATAATAATAATAATACTGTAGTTATACACTGTACATAAGGCCACTGAAAACCAACACTGGACCAACAGCATCTCCATCTCCCTTGACCACGCAATGGGATTCCTGACCCACCTGGTCCCTTGTCCGGTTGATCCTCTCCGTCAGCAGCTCCACCGTACTTCTCTCCTCGTCCAGCTCCACTTCCAGGCGTTTCGATTTGTCCTGCAAATTGCATCAGGGCATTTCAATTTTGCAGATGCAGAGAAAAGAAGCCCCCTTTTTTACAGATCCTTTGCCCCCCCCCCCCAACCATACAAGCCCCCTGCTCCCCAACATCATTCATATCCTGCTCTGTCCATTCTCTTACTTCAGCTTATTCTAATTTCACCCATTGCATATGATTATTCTAATATGTTCCCCAATTATTCATCTACAATCTGACTTGGTGGTTTGAATTGATCATGAGTTGTTTACATATGAAGCTAATATCCTGTCAAACCAGTTCTTTATTGACAAATTCTCTAGCTTTTGGGTGGCTGTGAGTTTTCTGGGCTGACTGGCCATGTTCCAGAAGCATTCTTTCCTGACGTTGTGCCCACATCTATGGCAGGCATCCTCAGAGGTTCTGAGGTCTGTTGGAAACCAGGCAAGTGGGGCTGATATATCTGTCTGTCTGTCTGTCTGTCTGTCTGTCTGTCTGTCTGTCTATCTATCTATCTATCTATCTATCTATCTATCTATCTATCTATCTATCTATCTCACCATCCATCCATCCATCCATCCATCTATCTATCTCACCATCCATCCATCCATCTATCTATCTCACCAACCATCCATCCATCTAGCCATCTAGCCATCTATCTATCTATCTATCTATCTATCTATCTATCTATCTATCTATCTATCTATCTATCTATCTCACCAACCATCCATCCATCTAACCATCCATCTAACCATCCATCCGTCTGTCTGTCTGTCTGTCTGTCTGTCTATCTCACCAACCATCCATCCATCTATCTATCTCTCCATCCATCCATCCATCCATCCATCCATCCATCCATCCATCTATCTATCCTTCTATCTATCTCACCAACCATCCATCTAACCATCTAACCATCCATCCATCTATCTATCTATCTATCTATCTATCTATCTATCTATCTATCTATCCATCTATCTATCTATCTATCCAACCATCCATCTATCTATCTAGCCTCCTATCTCACCATCAATCTATCTATCTCACCATCCATCTATCTCACCATCCATCCATCTAACCATCCATTTATCTATCTCACCATCTATCTATCTATCTATCTATCTATCTATCTATCTATCTCACCATCAATCTATCTATCTATCCATCCATCCATCAATTTATTATCTATCTCTTCTCCTATCTATCTATCTATCTATCTATCTCACCATCCATCCATCCATCCATCCATCCATCCATCTATCTATCTAGCCTTCTATCTATCTTACCAACCATCCATCCAACTAACCATCTAACCATCCATCCATCCATCCATCCATCCACCCATCTATCTATCTATCTCACCAACCATCCATCCATCTATCTAGCCTCCTATCTCACCATCAATCAATCTATCTATCTCACCATCCATCTATCTATCTATCTATCTATCTATCTATCTATCTATCTATCTATCTATCTATCTATCTATCTATCTCACCAACCATCCATCCATCCATCCATCCATCCATCTATCTATCTAGCCTTCTATCTATCTTACCAACCATCCATCCAACTAACCATCTAACCATCCATCCATCCATCCATCCATCCACCCATCTATCTATCTATCTCACCAACCATCCATCCATCTATCTAGCCTCCTATCTCACCATCAATCAATCTATCTATCTCACCATCCATCTATCTCACCATCCATCTATCTATCTATCTATCTATCTATCTATCTATCTATCTATCTATCTATCTCACCAACCATCCATCCATCCATCTATCTATCTATCTATCTATCTATCTATCTATCTATCTATCTCACCAACCATCCATCCATCTATCTATCTCACCAACCATCCATCCATCCATCCATCCATCCATCCATCCATCCATCTATCTATCTATCTATCTATCTATCTATCTATCTATCTATCTATCTATCTATCTATCTATCTCACCATCCATCCATCCATCCATCCATCCATCCATCTATCTATCTATCTCACCAACCATTCATTCATCCATCTATCTATCTATCTATCTATCTAGCCTTCTATCTCACCATCTATCTATCTATCTATCCATCCATCCATTTATTATCTATCTCTTCTCCTATCTATCTATCTATCTATCTATCTATCTATCTATCTATCTATCTCACCATCCATCCATCTATCTATCTCACTATCTCACTATCTATCTATCTATCTATCTATCCATCCATCAATTTATTCATCTATCTCTTCTATCTATCTATCTATCTATCTATCTATCTATCTATCTATCTATCTATCTATCTATCTATCTAGCCTATCTATCTCACCATCTATCTATCTCATTATCTATCTATCCATCCATCCATCTATCTATCTCACCATCTATCTATCTATCTATCTATCTATCTATCTATCTATCTATCTATCTATCTATCTATCCATCCAACCATCCATTTATTCATCTATCTCTTCTCCTATCTATCTATCTATCTATCTATCTATCTATCTATCTATCTATCTATCTATCTATCTATCTATCTATGTATGTGGAATGATGTCCAGGGAGGGAGAAAGAACTCTTGTCTGTTGGAAGCAAGTGTGAATGTTGCAATGGGCCACCTTGATTAGCATTGAATAGCTTTGCGGATTCAAAGCTTGGCTGCTTCCAGCCTGGGGGAATCTTTGGTTGGGAGGTGTTAGCTGCCCCTGATTGTCTCCTGTCTGGAATTCCCCTCTTTTCTGAGTGTTGTTCTTAATTCACTTTCCTGATTTTAGAGTTTTTTTTAATACTGGTAGCCAGATTGTGTTCATTTTCATGGTTTCCTCCTTTCTGTTGAAATTGTCCACATGCTTGTGGGTTTCAATGGCTTCGCTGTGTAGCCTGACATGGTGGTTTTGAGAGTGGTCCAGCATTTCTGTGTTCTCAATTAGTATGCTGTCTCCAGGTTGGTTCATCAAATGCTCTGCTATGGCTGACTCACTTCTGCAGGAGTCATCCTTATACCATGCAGCTGTGGTCAAGTCTACATAATAAAGGTAAAGGTTTTCCCCTGACATAAAGTCCAGTTGCGTCCGATTCTGGGGGTTGGTGCTCATCTCCATTTCTAAGCCGAAGAGCCGGCGTTGTCCATAGACACCTCCAAGGTCATGTGGCCACTGGCATGACTGCATGGAGCTCTGTTACCTTCCTGCCAGAAAGCACCTATTGATCTACTCACATTTTCATGTTTTCTTCTACTAGGTTGGCAAAAGCTGGGGCTAACAGCGGGAGTTCACCCCGCTCCCCAGATTCTAACTGCCAATCTTTCCGTTGGCAAGTTCAACAGCTCAGCGGTTTAACCCGCTGGACCACCGGGGGCTCCTACAAGTCTACATAGGGACCACCAAACGCAGCAGCATTGCCCAGGCACGAATCAAGGAACATGGAAGACTGATTCAACCAGAGAAGTCAGCCATAGCAGAGCATTTGAGGAACCAACCTGGACACAGCATATTATTTGAGAACACGGAAATGCTGGACAACTCCCACAACCACCATGTCAGGCTACACGAGAAGCCACTGAAATCCACAAGCATGTGGACAATGTCAACAGAAAGGAGGAAACCATGAAAATGAACACAAATCTGGCTCCCAGTATTTTTTAAAAAAACTCTTAAAATCAGGAGAGTAAATAAAGAACAACACTCAGAAAACAATCAGGGCCAGCTAACACCTCCTACCCCGTTTCCCCTAAAATAAGACATCCCCAGAAAATAAGACCTAGTAGAGGTTTTGCTGAATTGCTAAATATAAGGCCTCCCCCAAAAGTAAGACCTAGCAAAGTTTTTGTTTGGAAGCATGCCCGCCGAACAGAACACCGGAGCAGATCGGTAAATGTATGTACCATAGATAGTTGTACATGGAAATAGTGGTAGTAACAAGAAATTCTTGATAGGATTCACAGTTTGTCTGGTTATGCTGGTTTGTGATGACAATTACTGTACAGTATATAATAAATTTTCATTTTTTTGTTCAACAATAAATGTGAATTCTTCTTCATGGAAAAATAAGACATCCCCTAAAAATAAGACCTAGAACAGTGATGGCCAACCTATGACACACATGTCAGCACTGACACACCTAGCCATTTTTGCTGACAGGCTGCCGCATGCAGATTGATTGGATGACTATGTCTTTTGTGGCCAAATTTGGTGTGATTTGGTCCAGTGGTTTTGTTGTTTACTCCATGGAATTATGCACATTACATATATATATATATATATATATATATATATATATATATATATAATTTCTATTATTATTGTAGTATATTATCATATTATTACTATCATATTGTTATTATATTATTCATTGCTCATGACTACATTGAAACTAGAATAGAGAGAAATCAGTGTGGAAACTGCAAGAGGTACCATAGATTGTTGTACATGGAAATAATGGTAGTAAATAGTTTTTGATTTATTGAATAGAGTTATATATTACAATTATATATTTTTGTTATTTAAACTATACATATTGCAAAATTATGGGGGTTTTTTTCTCGAAGTGACACACCACCGAACATGCTAGGTTTTTTGACACACCAAGTGCAAAAGGTTGCCCATCATTGACCTAGAGCATCTTTGGGATCAAAAATTAATATAAGACACTGTCTTATTTTCGGGGAAACACGGTAACAAAGGATTCCCCCCGTTAGGAAGCTGCCAGGCTTTGAAGCTGCAAGGCTATTCAATGATAATCAAGCTGGCAAGTTGCAACATTCACACTTGCCTCAAAAAGGGAAGCGTTCTTTTTCCCACCCTGGACATCATTCCACGGATATATTAATTCCACTTGCCCAGTTTCCAACAGACCTCACAACCTCTGCGGATGCCTGCCATAGATGTGGGTGAAATGTCAGGAGAGAATGCTTCTGGAACATGGTCTGACAACCCGGAAAACTCACAGCAACTCAGACTACAATTCCCATTAACTGAGCCCAAAATGTAGAAACAGAAGTCTGATCAAACTGCTGTGCTGCCTCCTGGTGGGAAGAGTGTGTATTTGCCTATACCATTTTTCTCACTTAGTTTTCCCCACCCCTATATTCATAGCAGCAGGTACAGAAATCACTTTTTAGGATGTAGTGTGTACACCAATATAGAGATTTGCATATTATGGGATATAAATACAACAACAACAACATTATCGTATATACTCAAGTATAAGCCCACCCGAATATAAGCCGAGGCACCTAATTTTACCACAAAAAAATGGGAAAACTTATTAACTCGAGTATAAGCCGAGGGTGGGAAATGCAGCAGCTACTGGTAAATTTCAAAAATAAAATTAGATACCAATAAAATTATATTAATTGAGGCATCAGTGGGTTAAATGTTTTGAATATTAACTGTATTTCAAAGAAAAACAGTAAACTATATAAGTGGAAAAGCAACAATAACTTTATAATCACCACCACCACCATCATCATCATCAACAGCTTCCTTTGTCCCCTGCCCTATCTCTCTCCCCTGGGGACTCAGGCCAGCTTCCAACATAGTAACAGGCAAACATAGAATGCCTACATAAACAATGCAGAGCTAGATATAGATCTATCTATATATATAAAAGGGTAATGACATTTCGGCCTAGGACAAAACAACAAAACTACACATCCCAGAAAACACTAAACTTGGCAGCACAACCCCTCATCCATGCTTCTAGGTTGATACAACAAAAAGAAAAGAAAAATAAAGTCCTAATTAGAGGGAGAGGAAGAATTGTTTTTATCCAATTGCTGCCAGTTAGAAGGCTAAGCTCCGCCCACTTCGTCTCCTTGCAACCCACTCAGCCCAGGGGACAAGCAGAGTTAGGCCTCACTTAGGCCTCTTCCACACTGCCTATAAAATACAGATTATCAGATTTGAACTGGATTATATGGCAGTGTAGACTCAAGGCCTTTCCACACAGCTATATAACCCATTTATAATGGACTTAATGTCAGGGGAAAAACTTTACCCTTTACCTTAACTACCACCAATTCCTCAATACTTTATTTCCCATACCACCATACTTCGCCACAGCAACGCGTGGCTGGGCACAGCTAGTGTGTGTGTGTATATATATATATATATATATATATATATATATATATATATACACTAATTTCACCTGTGTATTTTCCCCTGAAACCTTGGCAAATCCTCTATGTGCATTTTCCTCCTGCAATATTTCCAAGCCTGATTTATCAATGTTTATATCTATCTAGACATTTGTGTGTGTGTGCGCGCATGTGCAGTTTCCCTCTGCACTTGCAAATATGTGAGGGTAAAATTCATATAAAATTCATATATAAAATTAATGTATACATATAGCAAGAGATATACAGGTACATGGAAATCTCTAGTTATCTATATTTACATAGGATTTGCAAAGACCTGTGAACATATAAGGGGAAAATTCATATATTAATGTCTTTGTAGGGGGGAAATCTATATAAATATTTAGAAGCTTTGGGGCATGCATTTGCTCAAGGAAGAAATGCAAGCAAAGCCCCCCTAAAAACAACTTTGTCCTCTTTTCTCCTGCCCTTTCCCACCTCTTTTCTTTCTCCCTTTTTCAAACTCTAAAAGTAGCCAGAAAAGGCTTTTTAAAACTTCTCTCCCCCTCCTAGAAAAGCCCACCTCGTTTTTGTTTCCTTAGGAATAAAAAGAAATACACACCTTCCGTTGCTCTCTTTTCCCTCCTTCCCTCCCTTTGGACTCAAATGTCTTGCAATAATAGTAGTAGTAGTAGTAATAATAATAATAATAATAATAGTAATAATAATAATAATAGTAATGAATCGTGCAAATTTGCAAGAATATCATTTTTTTTCTTCCCCTTCTGCCCATGCAATCTGGCTTGCAAGGGTTTCTCTCACACTCTCCTTTCGCTTTTGAAAACATTTGCTTCTTGTCTCTGCCTCTCAAAAAAAAAAAAAAGATAACCAGCCTGGGAGGAGAAGCAGAGGAGGGAGGTTTTGGAAAAGAAAATATACTATGGCCTCTGGCCTTGACCGGAATATAAGCCAGGGGAGGCTTTTTCAGCTCATAAATAAGGGCTGAAAAACTCGGCTTATCTTTGAGTATATACGGTATTTATAATCCCAGCATTCTCCCCATAGGGACTGAAGGCAGCTAACAACTCCTCAATCTAATAAGAATTGAAAATAAAACCAATGGGGTGAAATACTAACCTCCAGGGCCTTCACCTGCCGGGAGCGGTCGTCCTGGGCCCTCTTCTTGGACTCCATCTCCTGCTCCAGGTTGTGGAGGCGCTGGGCCAGCAGCTCCTTGTCCAACACGGCGTTTTCCCGCTCGGCCTGGCTGTCCTGCAGCGCCTGCTTCAGCCGCGTCACCTTCGAGGAGACAGAGAGAGAGAAGCAGGGTGGTGGATGATGCGTGCCATGTATGTATTTTATTTTGTTTCATTGTAATTGCCTAGGCCTGGCCCCATGCTAGCCGTCCCAAGTCCCTTCGGGGAGATAGAGGCAGGCTACAAAAATAAAGTTATTATTATTATTATTATTATTATTATTATTATTATTATTTTATTGTATGACACAGCAAACAAGATAGATATGCTGGATTTCATATCACAAAATCACAAGTCGAACACTTCCCAAGTGTCTAGGACTGTGTGATGTATTTTCGGATGATGCCTGCAGATCCCAGTAGGGTGGCCTTTTGCAGTTGGCAAATCATAATTTTGTCAATGCCTGTTGTTTACAAATGCCAGCTGAGATCTCTTGGCACGGCACCCAGTGTGCCCACCACCACTGGGACCACCTGCACTGGTTTCTGCCAGAGTCTTTGCAGTTCAATCTTGAGGTCCTGATAGCGGCTGAGTTTTTCCTGTTGTTTTTCGTCAATGATACATTTTAATATATTGGGTTTATGGTTCCCATCCCCTTGATCGGGTCATGTAAGCGTTATTTATTGCTATAATTATATTATTTGCTTAATAATCTGTTATTATGCTGTTATGTAATGTTTGTGCTGTTTTTATTATTGGAAACTGCCCTGAGTTCCATCCGGGATATAGGGCAGTATATAAATAAAGTTTATTATTATTATTATTATTATTATTATTATTATTATTATTATTCTATTATTATTATTATTATCATCATCATCATCATCATCATCATTATTATTATGCGACTGTCACCTAGGATGGCGACATCAATGATCCAAACCTTTTTCTTTTCCACAACTGTGATGTCTGGTGTGTTGTGTTCCCGGACCTTGTCAGTCTGGATTCGGAAGTCCCACAGTATCTTTGCGTGCTCATTTTCCAATACTTTTGCAGGTTTGTGATCCCACCAGTTCTTTCCTGCTGGGAGGTGGTCCTTGAGACATAAGTTCCAATGAATCATTTGGGCCACATAGTTGTGCCTCTGTTTGTAGTCTGTCTGTGCGATTTTCTTACAGCAGCTGAGGATATGATCAATGGTTTCATCAGCTTCCTTGCATTTTGGGTCATCAGCTGATTTTTCGATCTTGTCCTGAATTGCATTTGTCCTGCTGGCTTGCTCCTGGGCTGCAAGGATCAGGCCTTCTGTCTCCTTCTTCAGGGTCCCATTCGTGAGTCAGAGCCAGGTCTTCTCCTTATCAGCTTTTCCTTCAATTTTGTCAAGGAACTTCCCATGCAATGTTTTGTTATGCCAGCTGTCAGCTCTAGTTTGTAGTGCGGTTTTCTTGTACTGATTTTTTGTTTGTTGTGCTTTGAGGAGTTTCTGATTTTTGACTTCAATCAAAGCAGGTTCTTCACTTTGCTTTACATATTCTGCCAGGGCATTTTCTTCTTCTTTGACTGCTTGTTTTACTTCACTCCCCTAGCCCCACCCAATGTCCTAATAGATGCCATCACCGCCCCCCTGGATCACTGCAGCACCCACCAGGGGGCGGTAACGCCCACTTTGGGAATCACTGTTTTAAGCCCATATTTTACGAAACGGACCAAAGGAAGGCCGTAGTTCCTCCCCCCCTTTCCCTTACCTCGTCTTGTAATCTCCCCAGGTTGTACTGCATCTTCTCCACTTCGGTGTTGCGGTCCTTGGCCTGCTTCTGCGTGTCGGTGATCTCCTTGCGGGAGCGCTCCTTGTACTCCTCCAGCTGCGACTGCAGAGAGGACAGAGCTCCGTGCGACTCCTGCGCCATCTGGTCCAGCTGCAGAAGAAGACCAGGTCAATGGCCGCGCTTGCAGTTCCCACTCTGAAGTCCCCATTCCCACCCGACTCCCCTGGATGTTGGATGATCAGATGCGTGATGATCAATTACACTATTGTTATTGGGATATAAGTGTCATTTCCTCATTGGTTCTATCAGAAAAACATGGAAAAGGTTGATTAAACTTCAAAAAAATTATCTTGGCGGGAGGGACATCCTGCAGCACATTTTGCTCTGGCTTTTCAATGATATCTCCTAGTCTCAACTAAGTCACCATAGTTTGTGGCAACCACAAAAAAAGTAGTTTCTGGAGTAGAACAACAACTTTCAAAGTAAGTACTGCACAATTAAACAGGAAATAACACTTTCAAACCAGGAACAGAAACATTTTTCAATGTTGCCCCATTCTGCCAGGTAGGAAGGCACAATCCAGGATTGTCATCATGGGCAAACTTCGGCCCTCAAAGTGTTGATTAGCATTGAATGGCCTTGCAGCCTCAAGACACAGACAGACTACAAACAGAGGCACAACAATGTGGCCCAAAGGATTCATTGGAACTTATGCCTCAAGTACCACCTCCCAGCAGCAAAGAACTGGTGGGATCACAAACCTGCAAAAGTCTTGGAAAACGAGAACACAAAGATACTGTGGGACTTCCGAATCCAGACTGACAAAGTTCTGGAACACAACACGCCAGACATCACAGTTGTGGAAAAGAAAAAGGTTTGGATCACTGATGTCGCCATCCCAGGTGACAGTCGCATTGACGAAAAACAACAGGAAAAACTCAGCTGCTATCAGGACCTCAAGACTGAACTGCAAAGACTCTGGCAGAAACCAGTGCAGGTGGTCCCAGTGGTGATGGGCACATTGGGTGCCGTGCCAAAAGATCTCAGTCGGCATTTGGAAACAATAGACATTGACAAAATTACGATCTGCCAACTGCAAAAGGCCACCCTACTGGGATCATCCGAAAATACATCACACAGTCCTAGACTTGGGAAGTGTTCGACTTCTGATTTTGTGATATGAAATCCAGCATATCTATCTTGTTTCCTTTGACATACAATATCGTCGTGTCAATAATAATAATAATAACAACAACAACAACCCGACTGGGATCTGAGCGCATCATCCGAAAATACATCACACAGTCCTAGACACTTGGGAAGTGTCCGACTTGTGATTTTGTGATACGAAATCCAGCATATCTATCTTGTTTGCTTTGACATGCAATCTATATATATAAAAGAGTGATGGAATCCCGGCGACCGACAAAACAACAAAACTAAAGGCTCCCCAACCTCAAAATTTGAAAACACAACCCATCATCCATGCCTCCAGGTTGATACAAAAAAAAGAAAAAGAAAAATAAAGTCCTAATTAGAGGGAGAGAAATAATTGTTTTTATCCAATTGCTGCCAGTTAGAAGGCTAAGCTCCGCCCACTTATAGACTCCTAGCAACCCACTCAGCCTAGGGGACAGGCAGAGTTAGGCCTCACTTAGGCAGCTTCTGCCAACCCTAAAGTTCAAAAACATGCAAATGAGAGTACATGAATAGGTACTGCTCCGGCGGGAAGGTAACGGCACTCCATGCAGTCATGCCAGCCACATGACCTTGGAGGAGTCTACGGACAATGCCAACTCTTCGGCTTAGAAATGGAGATGACCACCAACCCCCAAAGTCAGACACGAGTGAACTTAATGTCAGGGGAAAACCTTTACCCTTGACCTAACTACCACCAATTCCTCAATACTTTATTTCCCATACCACCAGACTTCGTCACAGTAACGCGTGGCCGGGCACAGCTAGTACAGTAGAGTCTCACTTATCCAAGCCTCGCTTATCCAACGTTCTGGATTATCCAACGCATTTTTGTAGTCAATGTTTTCAATATATCGTGATATTTTGGTGCTAAATTCATAAATACAGTAATTACTACATAGCATTACTGCGTATTGAACTACTTTTTCTGCCAAATTTGTTGTCTAACATGATGTTTTGGGGCTTCATTTGTAAAATCATAACCTAATTTGATGTTTAGTAGGCTTTTCCTTAATGCCTCCTTATTATCCAACATATTCGCTAATCCAACATTCTGCCGGCCCGTTTATGTTGGATAAGTGAGACTCTACTGTAACATAATAATAGTGCTGTGGCTTCAAACATAAATGATGGGTCAAAAGACCCCTGGCGAGGCATGATTTCAAAACAAGGCTATGCAAACGGCGGTGGCGAGGATCCCGCTGCTCCCTGGCTCACCTCTTTGGTCAGCTTGCTGACGCTCTTGTCCAGCAGGCGCTTCTCGTCCTCCAGCTCGGCCTTGGCCCTCTTGAGCTGCTCCTTCTGCTTGACCTCTTCGTGGAAGGAGGCGCTCAGGTCCTGGTGCTCCCGCGAGAGGCGGCTGAGGCTGCGCTGGGCCTCTTCCAGGCGGCTCTCCAGCGAGCGCTTGGCCAGCAGCAGCTCCTGCTCCTGGTCCGAGGCCTCCTCCAGCGACGCCTCCATCTGCTTGCGGTCTCCCTGAAGAAAGGGACACAGCGCTGCCTTGAAGCGGACGGGAAGGCACGGCTTCGCAGACAACATTATTCTCAAGGAATGCACACGCACTGCGTGGCAACACACAAGGGGACAGCTCCCTGTTGCAACCTACAGTCTCAACATTACCTCTTCCTGCAGGCCATCCCAGTCTATTTCTCCCTGCATTTTAAATGGATTACTATTACTACTATTATAAAAGGTAAAGGTTTCCCCTGATGTTAAGTCCAGTCTTGTCTGACTCTGGGGGTTGGTGCTCATCTTCATTTCTAAGCCAAAGAGCCGGCGTTGTCCGTAGACACCTTACAACAGGGGTCCCCAAACTAAGGCCCGGGGGCCGGATGTGGCCTTCCAAGGTCATTTACCTGGCCCCCGCCCTCACTTTTATAATACAGTAGAGTCTCACTTATCCAACATAAACGGGCTGGCAGAATGTTGGATAAGCGAATATGTTGGATAATAAGGAGGCATTAAGGAAAAGCCTATTAAACATCAAATTAGGTTATGATTTTACAAATGAAGCACCAAAACATCATGTTAGACAACAAATTTGGCAGAAAAAGTAGTTCAATACGCAGTAATGCTACATAGTAATTACTGTATTTATGAATTTAGCACCAAAATATCATGATGTATTGAAAACATTAACTACAAAAATGCGTTGGATAATCCAGAACGTTGGATAAGCGAGTGTTGGATAAGTGAGACTCTACTGTACAATATTTTTATATCATTTTAAATAATATAATATATTGTATATACATATAATATTGATAATAATATTATGTTATCTATATATATAAAAGAGTGATGGAATCCTGGTGACTGCCAAAACAACAAAACTAAACACCCCACAACCTCGAAAATTGACAACACAACCCCTCATCCACGCCTCTAGGTTGATACAACAAAAAGAAAAGAAAAATAAAGTCCTAATTAGAGGGAGAGGAATAATTGTTTTTATCCAATTGCTGCCAGTTAGAAGACTAAGCTCCGCCCACTTGGTCTCCTAGAAACCCACTCAGCCCAGGGGACAGGCAGAGTTAGGCCTCACTTAGGCCTCTTCCACACTGCCTATAAAATACAGACACCACCAGACAACGCCACAGCAACACGTGGCCGGGCACAGCTAGTACAATATAATACTAATAATAATACCATATAATAATATTAATTCTATGTTATATATTACATATAATATTACAGTATAGTGGTATAGTTCAATATAGTAATATATAATGCTAATATTGTGCAATGCTAACAATATATTGTACGTACATACAGCTGCTCTGAGTCCCCTTCGGGGTGAGAAGGGCGGGATATAAATGTAGTAAATAAATGTAGTAAATTAATAAATAAATAATTTTAGACTTAAGCTTGCCCAAAGTCTGAAATGACTTGAAGGCACACAACAACAACAACAACAATCCTAATTAACTTAACTATCTCATTGGCCAGAAGCAGGCCCACACTTCCCATTGAAATCCTGATAGGTTTGTGTTGGTTACAATTGTTTTCATTTTTAAATATTGTATTGTTCTTTCATTGTTGTTGTTGTTTTGCACTACAAATAAGACACGTGCAGTGTGCATAGGAATTTGTTCGGGTTTTTTTTAATGATAATTCGGCCCCTCCACAGTCTCAAGGATTGTGGACCGGCCTTCTGCTTTAAAGGTTTGAGGACCCCTGCCTTACAAACTATATGTACAAACTATATGTACATACAATATATTATATTATTAGCATAGCACAATATAAACATTATATATTACTATATTGCACTATAGCCTTGCCGCTTCAAAGCCTGGCCGCTTTCCATATAGGGGCATCCTTCCTTGGGCAGGTTGAATGGGACAGAGTAGCCTTGTGGCTTCAAAACCTGAAAGTTTTCTATCTAGGGGAAATCTTGGTTGACCAGGTTGAACAGCACTGAATAGCCTTGCTGCTTGCAAGCCTGGCCGCTTTCGACCTTGTGGAATCCTTGGTTGGCCAGGTTGAATAGCAATGAATAGTCACAGTGCAGCAAGTATGAATGCTGCAATTAGTCTCCTTGAATTAGCATTTAATTGCCTTGCAGCTTCAAAACCTGGCTGCTTCCTGCCCGGGGGAATCTTTTGTTGGGAGATGTTAGCTGGCCCTGGTTGTTTCCTTTCTGAAAACAGGGGATGTTGCTCTTTATTTATTGTCCTGATTTTAGAGATTATATTGTTCTGTATAATTATACCACAGTAATTATTATATACTTATAATTTTATATTATTTGCTTAGAACTGGATTATATGAGGCCCCTCCTACACAGCTGTATAAAATCTACACTGATCTAGATTATATGGCAGTGTGAATTCTAGATAATCCAGTTCAAAGGAAATATTGTGGATTGTCCTGCCTTGGCATTCTGGGTTATATAGTTGTGTGGTAGGGCCTTGAGTCTACACTGCCATATAATCCAGTTCAAATCAGATAATCTGAACATTTATTATTTTTCTCTATTTTCATTGGTATTATTACATTTATTATTTTACTCTATCATTATTGTTAGTATTACATTTATTTTACTCGATTTTTATTATTATTAATACATTTATTATTTCACTCTGATATTATTATTATTACATTTATTATTTTACTCTATTTATTACATGTATTATTTTCCTGAATTTATTATTATTATTATTATTATTATTATTATTATTATTATTATTATTATTATTATTACATGTATTATTTTACCCTATTATTATTAAAAGGATACATAAGCACATTTACATTGAAGAAGATGAGAATAATGATTTAATCAGAGCTGGACAGTCTTATCTTAAATTATAGTTTTATGTAAATAGTCAAAAACATTTACCATATATACTCGAATATAAACCGACCCGAATATAAGCCAAGGCACCTAATTTTACCACAAAAAACTGGGAAAATATTGACTCAAGTATAAGCCGAGAGTGGTAAATTTCAGAAATAAAAATAGATACCAATAAAATGACATTAATGGAGGCATCAGTAGGTTAAATATTTTTGAATATTTACATAAAACTGTAATTTAAGATAAAACTGTCCAACTCTGATTAAATCATTCTCATCTTCTTCAATGTAAATGTGCTTATGTATGTTTTTAATAATAATAGAGTAAAATAATAAATGTAATAATACAGTAGAGTCTTGCTTATCCAACGTAAACGGGCCGGCAGAATGTTGGATAAGCGAATATGTTGGATAATAAGGAGAGATTAAGGAAAAGCCTATTAAACATCAAATTAGGTTATGATTTTACAAATTAAGCACCAAAGCATCATGTTAGACAACAAATTTGACAGAAAAAGTAGTTCAATACACAGTAATGCTATATAGTAATTACTGCATTTACGAATTTAGCACCAAAATATCACGATGTATTGAAAACATTGACTACAAAAATGCGTTGGATAATCCAGAATGTTGGATAAGCAAGTGTTGGATAAGTGAGACTCTACTGTACTAATAAATAGAGTAAAATAATAAATGTAATAATAAATAGAGTAATATAATAAGTGTAACAATAATCGTATCAGGGTGAAATAATAAATGTATTAATAATAATATTAATTTATTATTCATTTATTTGGATCTTTTGACCCAAATCGGGATTTTAATATTATTGTCTATATTGACTTTTATGACTGTTTTTAATCATGTTGAAGTTTTACTGCTCAGTTTAATGTTTTATCTGATTTGTGCTGTCGTGTCTGGGCATGGCCCCATGTAAGCCGCCCCGAGTCCCTCCGGGGAGATGGGGCGGGATATAAGAATAAAATTATTATTATTATTATTATTATTATTATAAAAACAGAGTAAAATAAACATAATATTAACAATAATAATAGGGTATCTATTTTTATTTCTGAAATTGTTTTCCCAGTTTTTTGTGGTAAAATTTGGTGCCTCGGCTTATATTCGGGTTGGCTTATACTCGAGTATATACGATATACTGTGTTTCAACTTCATATCCACACAAATATTGAATTGGCTTTAATTTCTGTATTTGCTTTGTTTTAAGTTGCCACTGTAACTCTGCATGAGTCTATGACTCTACCTCCATCTTGGCAATCTTCTCCTTCAGCCGGGCCTCGATGCCCTGCCAGTTGTCCGCAAAGTGCCGGTACTCCTTGAGCTGCGTCTCCAGGCTCAGGATTCTCCGTCGCAGGTCATCGTTCTCCTCCTGCGTCTCCCGCAGCGTGGTCTCCACCGCCTTCTTGGTCTGCTCCGTGGCCTCCTTCGCCCCCTCCAGGGCCGCCTTGACCTGCGGAAAGAACAGGAAGGAAGGAAGGAAGGGCAAAATGAGCATCGTGTAAATCAGGCATGGGCAAACTTCAGCCCTCCAGGTGTGTTGGACTTTGTAAGGATGTTATGAGTTAACAGAAATTATTAATATGATTTTATTTGTTTGTTTAAAAAAAAAAAAGAAGGAGTTATATATTAACGAAGGCAGGCTTCGCATAGAAGCCAGCTGGAAACAGTATACAACAGGTTGCCATAGCAACATAGCCTCTCTTTGGAGGAGAAGGGGCGTGGCTTAGTTGGCAGTTAAAGCTTAAACCCTTTTAAAAAAAAGTTAGTTGCTGTTCGACTTTTGAGGAAGTTAGGGGCTGTTTGAATCAGCCGACGAGAGGTTGCTCTTTGACAGCTTAGAAAAGCTGGGAAATTGAGGCTTGTTCACACAAGCAGATGGCAGCTTATTGTCATTCAGGGAAAGGCTGAGGATATAAGCTGACCGGGAGTTTAGTCTAGAGGGAGTTGGTTTAAAAATAAATAAATAAAAAAGAAGATCAATCCACAGCTTGATTGTTAAAGTGATAGTTAGATCACTGTTCTTTAAAGAGAAGTTGTTTAAGAAGTATTCATACAAATAAGACTGCACTGTAACTCAAGATCCTGAAACGTCTATATATTGCAACCACAAGCTTATGTACAAATAAACTTGAACTTTGTTGTTGTTCATAAAGATCAGTCTCCTTGCCTCACTCTGCGCCTGGGGGAAAGCCATTACCATTTACCATTTATCATTTACGTTAAAAGACATTACCTCACGTTGGTGGCAGTTACCGTACCTTCTTATATAAGTTACCATATTTACTCATATAAATTCCTTAGTTCTGTTATCCTTCCTTATCCTCCTGATATATATACTCCCTCCAGACATATTTTCCCTCCATATTTTAAGGGCTGTTCACAGACTTCAACTCCCACAATTAAGCCTTGGGGATCGCTTGTGCTCAAAATCCCAAATCAAAAAACACATGCACCGTGTTCTCATTCCATGGGCTTTTTTGTGCACATTCGCACATGCAAAACAGCTTGGAAGAAGCAGGCGGAAAGGGGCCTATTGGTAGGGGCCTACTGGTGAGCAGACTGCTACAATAAATCACTCTGACCATGAGGTCATGAGTTCGAGGCCAGCCCGTGGCGGGTTGAGCACCCATCAATTAAAAAAAAATACCCTGTTTCCCCTAAAATAAGACATCCCCAGAAAATAAGACCTAGTAGAGGTTTTGCTGAATTGCTAAATATAAGGCCTCCCCCGAAAGTAAGACCTAGCAAAGTTTTTGTTTGGAAGCATGCCCAACGAACTAAACACCTGAGCATGCATGATCGGTAAATGTATGTACCATAGAGTGTTGTACATGGAAATAATGGGAGTAACAAGAAATTCTTGATAGGATTCACAGTTTGTCTGGTTATGCTGGTTTGTGATGACAACTACTGTACAGTATATAATACATGTTCATTTTTTTGTTCAACAATAAATGTGAATTCTTCTTCATGGAAAAATAAGACATCCCCTGAAAATAAAACCTAGAGCATCTTTGGGAGCAAAAATTAATATAAGACACTGTCTTATTTTCAGGGAAACACGGTAGCCCCTTCTCGTTGCTGACCTAGCAACCCGAAAAATAGTTGCATCTATCAAGTAGGAAATAAGGTACCACTTATAAAGTGGGGAGGCAAATTTAACTAATTTACAACGCTGGAATGAGGAAGTGCCGTCAGAGTGGATGATGAAGCAGCTGCTCCCCCCTGTGGCCAGAATCGAACATCCCCTCTGGAGAAGGTTAAATTGCCTCTGCGTCTGTCTCGGTTCTATGTGTATATGGGCATTGAATGTTTGCCCTATATGTATATAATGTGATCCGCTCTGAGTCCCCTTCGGGGTGAGAAAGAAAGGCGGAATATAAATACTGTAAATAAATAAATAAAATAAATATTTGGTATATTTAACAGAGTATCCAGGGCTATATGTGAGGTTAGGGTCAGAAATGGGTGAGAAAATGCACTTTATTCACTCCCTGGCCCTATGATACTCTGATGTACAAGTCCTTAGTAAAGGTAAAGGTTTCCTCTGACGTTAAGTCCAGTCGTGTCCGACTCTGGGGCTTGGTGCTCATCTCCATTTCTAAGCTGAAGAGCCGGTGTTGTCCATAGACACCTCCAAGGTCATGTGGCTAATGGCATGACCGCATGGAGCGCTGTTACCTTCCCCCCAGAGTGGTACCTATTGATCTACTCCAGCTTCTCCCAACCTAGCAGTTCGAAAATATGCAAATGTGAGTAGTTTGATAGGTACTGCTCCGGCGGGAAGGTAACAGCGCTCCATGCAGTCATGCCAGTGGCCACATGACCTTGGAGGTGTCAGGATGGTGTTTAAAAGTTATCAGCTCCGCACCACCCTGATTTATTGGTGATTCAGTCCTCTCACCAATCCATCCTCAGTCAAACTGCTTGCCCGTCCGGATAAGCAGCACCGATAAACGTCATCACAGTCGTTAATCAGCCGTTCGCAGCGGTTCTAAGACTTTATTCTGTATGCAAATTATTTACAAGTTACAAAGTCCATCGCTCATGGGAGACATGCTTTCTTAAGCAAAGCAAAGCACGTCCTCAGTGAAGCACACACTGCCGATAACAGCACATTGCACAGAAGATTGACGAACGTCCTCTCAGACCGGAAGTCACGACCTGTTGGGTCCGCAGACTATCACTCAAACTGGCCTGCCGTTAACACTTAAGCTGCTGGAAAAACATGTCCGGAATACACAGCTGCAAACCTCCAACAGTAAAAACACTTGATTCATCATTTCACCCTTACACCAAAAATACACCAACAGGAGGTGTCTACGGACAACGCCGGCTCTTCAGCTTAGAAATAGAGATGAGCACCAACCCCCAGAGTCGGACATGACTGGACTTAATGTCAGTGGAAAACATTTTCCTATATAGTTAAGTTCAAACGAAAGCCCCTTGACAGCAAGCAAAGTGCCAGCTTAGGAGCCTTCCCAATTTATTTATTTCTTTATTCACTACATTTATACCCCGCCCTCTCTCATTCCGAAGTCAAATGTACATACAATATATTATATCACTAGCATAGCACAATATTAGCATTATATATTACTATATTGTACTCTACCACTATAGTGTAATATTGTTATACAAAGCCCTTGCCTTGAAGGCCTCCTCGGAATCCTTCCGGAGCTGCTGGGCGTCCTGCTGGAACTGGCGCTTCATCTCGGCCGCCGCCTCCTCATGGCGGGAGCGCTCCTCCTTCAGGGCCGCCTTCAAGGAGACCACCTCCCGCTCGCGTTGCCGCCGCACCTCGTCCTGGGCCTGCTTTTCCAGGGTCAGCTCCCGCAGCTGGTCCCGGACTTCGCGCAACTCCTGACCGGAGGAGAGGAAACAAACGCCTCAGTGAGAGACACCAGAAACCCCTCTCCCCATTGCCGTGGGGAAGGCTGACCTAGGCATCGGCAAACTTTGGCCCTCCGGGTGTTTTGGACTTCCAACTCCCACAATTCCTAACAGCTTACCCCTTTGGAAACTGCCCTGAGTCCCTTCGGGGAGATAGAGCGGTATATAAATAAAGTTTTTTTTATTATTATTATCATTACTACTTTATTATGACACAGCAAACAAGATAGATATGCTGGACTTCGTATCACAAAATCACAAGTCGAACACTTCCCAAGTGTCTAGGACTATGTGATGTATTATTATTATTATTATTATTTTATTTTATTATGACACAGCAAACAAGATAGATATGTTGGACTTCGTATCACAAAATCACAAGTCGAACACTTCCCAAGTGTCTAGGACTATGTGATGTATTATTATTATTATTATTATTATTATTATATTATGACACAGCAAACAAGATAGATATGCTGGACTTCGTATCACAAAATCACAAGTCAAACACTTCCCAAGTGTCTAGGACTATGTGATGTATTATTATTATTATTATTATTATTATTATATTATGACACAGCAAACAAGATAGATATGCTGGACTTCGTATCACAAAATCACAAGTCAAACACTTCCCAAGTGTCTAGGACTATGTGATGTATTATTATTATTATTACTTTATTATGACACAGCAAACAAGATAGATATGCTGGACTTCGTATCACAAAATCACAAGTCGAACACTTCCCAAGTGTCTAGGACTGTGTGATGTATTATTATTATTATTATTATTATTATTATTATTATTATTATTATTATTATTATTATTATTATTATTTTATTATGACGCAGCAAACAAGATAGATATGCTGGGTTTCGTATCACAAAATCACAAGTCGAACACTTCCCAAGTGTCTAGGACTGTGTGATGCATTTTCGGATGAAGCGTGAAGATCCCAGTAGGGTGGCCTTCTGCAGTTGGCAGATCGTAATTTTGTCAATGTCTATTATTTCCAAATGCTGGCTGAGATCTTTTGGAACGGTACCCAGTGTGCCCATCACCACCGGGACCACCTGTACTGGTTTCTGCCAGTCTTTGAAGTTCAATCTTGAGGTCCTGATAGTGGCTGAGTTTTTCCTGTTGTTTTTCATCAATGCGACTGTCACCTGGGATGGCGACATCAATGATCCAAACCTTTTTCTTTTCCACAACTGTGATGTCTGGTGTGCTGTGTTCCAGAACTTTGTCAGTCTGGATTCAGAAGTCCCACAATATCTTTGCATGCTCATTTTCCAAGATTTTTGCAGGTTTGTGATCCCACCAGTTCTTTGCTGCTGGGAGGTGGTACTTGAGGCATAAATTCCAACGAATAATTTGGGCCACATGGTTGTGCCTCTGTTTGTAGTCTGTCTGTGCGATTTTCTTACAGCATCTGAAGATATGATCCATGTTTTCGTCAGCTTCCTTGCACAGTTTGCATTTTGGGTCATCAGCTGATATTTCGATCTTGGCCTTGATTGCCTTTGTTCTGATGTCTTGCTCCTGGGCTGCAAGGGTCAGGCCTTCTGTCTCCTTCTTCAGGGTCCCATTTGTGAGCCAGACCCAGCTCTTCTCCTTATCAACTTTTCCTTCAATTTTGTCAAGGAACTTTCCATGCAATGTTTTGTTGTGCCAGCTGTCAGCTCTAGTTTGTAGTGCGGTTTTCTTTATTATTATTATTATTATTATTATTATTATTATTATTATTATTATTATTCTTCCTGGGATGTCTATGGTAACAAACCAACCTTTCGGAGGGCGCTGGCCTGTCCGTCGTTCTCAGGGCCGTTCCGGACCTGGTCCAGCTCCTGTCGCATTGATGTGACGCGGTCACGCATCTCTTTCAGCTCCTCCTCAAAATCCTCCCGCTCTACCTTCACCTGCATCAGCCTGGAGGGAAAGAAGAAAGGAAGCAAGCAGAAAGAGAGCCATGATTGTAAGGAGAAATGACAGCAATCTATTTGGAGACATGATGGCCTAAGAACATTTGCATTTATAAGTGTAACTCCAGCCTATATAACATATATACTCGAGAATAAGCCGACCCGAATATAAGCCGAGGCACCTAATTTTACCTGGTAAAACATTGACTCCAGTATAAGCCGAGGGTGGTAAATTTCAGAAATAAAAACAGATACCAACAAAACTACATTAATTGAGGAATCAGTAGGTTAAATGTTTTTGAATATTGACATAAAGCTCAAATTTAAGATAAGACTGTTCAACTCTGATCAAATCATTATTCTCATCTTCTTCCATGTAAATGTGCTTATGTACCCTTTTAATAATAATAGAGTAAAATAATACATGTAATAATAATAACAAATACAGGAAAATAATACAAGTAATAATAATTAGAGTAAAATAATAAATGTATTAATAATAATAAAAAATAGAGTAAAATAAATGTAACAATACCAATAATAATAGAGAAAAATAATAAATGTATGCTGGGACTCAAGATAGCTTTTATGTGTCTAAAAGATTACAATAAAGAAAGTACAAAAAATCAACAATACAACTGAGTAAAACACATCTCATCTCTGGTAATTTTCTTCGTAAAGTGGACTATTACATCTCTTGGTGTTTTATTTCTTTTTGAAAAGTTTGTATTTATCCTGTATGTCCTGTCTGTTTTTTCTTGGATTTCATGTTCCGAACAATCTAGCAAATTCATTAGAATTTCAATTACTTTCTCTCTTAAAAGATAAGACAATTCGAGAGATTTTTCTCTGGGTTCTTCCTGGATATTTCTCATCTATATATATAAATGAGTGATGGCATCACGGCGACCAACAAAACAACAAAACTTACAGGCCCCCCAACCTCAAAATTTGACAACACCATCCACGCCTCTAGGTTGATACAACAAAAAGAAAAGAAAAATAAAGTCCTAATTAGAGGAAGAGGAATAATTCTTTTTATCCAATTGCTGCCAGTTACAAGGCTAAATTCCAACCACTTGGTCTCCTAGCAACCCACTCAGCCCAGGGGACATGCAGAGTTAGGCCTCACTTAGGCCTCTTCCCCACTGCCTATAAAATACAGATTATCAGATTTTAACTGGATTATATGGCAGTGTAGACTCAAGGCCCTTCCACATAGCTATATAACCCATTTATAATCTCATATTATCTGATTTGAACTAGATTATCTTGAGTCCACACTGCCATATAATCCACTTCAGTGTGCATTTTATACAGCTGTGTAGAAGGGGCCTCATACTTCGCCACAGCAATGCGTTGCCGGGCACAGCTAGTTCTTAACTGAAATTCCATTGCCCAGAGAAACTTCATGGGAGTGCTGGGACTCGCTGCCATGTCCCTCTTTTCTTTATGACCCAAAAACCTCCAGGGTTTGTTTGTCCAATGAGACACTGAAAGTAAGGAGATTGTTCAACAGGTTTATTTGGCCAAATTAACCTGCCGGGTGAACCAAAAAAAAGTGCCACACCAAAACTGGGAAGCAGCTTAGTTTTAAGAATACTTGGACCTTCCACAGATATATAAACCTCACTTGCCTTGTCTCCAACAGACCTCAACAACCTCTGAGGATGCCTGCCATAGATGTGGGTGAAACGTCAGGAGAGAGTGCTTCTGGAACATAGCCAGACAGCTCAGATAACTCACAGCAACGCAGTGATTCTGGCCATGAAAGCCTTCGACAACGCAATGTATACAGGCTGTTTCATCCCCCTGCTTTCGAACTTTCCCCTTGTCTGAGCTCTGCTTTCAGAGGATACATTTCCATTTTCCTTCATTTCTCTGATGCCTTCAAGAGTCGAGGCATAACACCACCGCAACCGCATGGCCTTACTCTTGCTTGGCGTTGCGCAGCTCCTCCTTGTTCCTCTGGAACATCTCCTTCCAGTGCGCCGTCTCCTCGCTGCTCTCCTCCAACTCCCGCTGCAGGCTCCGCACCACCGAGTTGATCTTCTGCCGCTCGGCCTCCAGACTGGCCTGGTCCTACGCGGAAAAGCACAACACTCAGAACAACAACAATAATAACACTTTATTTATATTTATTTATTTGTGATATTTATATCCCTCCTGTGGAGAACTTTATTTAAATATATCTATATATATAAAAGAGTAACGGAATCCCGGCAACCAACAAAACAACAAAACTAAACGCCCTACAACCTCGAAAATTGACAGCACAACCTCTCATCCACTCCTCTAGGTTGATACAACAAAAACAAAAGAAAAATAAAGTCCTAATTAGAGGGAGAGGAATAATTGTTTTTATCCAATTGCTGCCAGTTAGAAGGCTAAGCTCCGCCCACTTGGTCTCCTAGCAACCCACTCATCAGGGCACAGACTACCTTAAAATAAGTCACCAAACTTATTTTAAATTGACTCAAAAATAAGCATTTGAGTCTCCCTGCAGTTGAAAGCCACACCCAAATACCACTTCTCAACATAGTCGTCATTCAAATCTAGGCACTTATCATAGCGATGAATGAGCTTGGCAACTCCTTCCCCACAAAACTCTGCCGCTTGCGTCCTCAACCAGCCAGTTCACCCCTTCCTGCAGCTGCGCATCGTCGCCAAAATGCTGCGTTGAGGACGCAAGAAGCAGAGATTTGTAACCATTCTGCGAAGCCTTTGCTGCTGAAAGCTTGCAAAGTATCCTTTTATTCTTGAGACCGCCCCTTTTCCTGCGGATGAAATGCCTTTTTACAGAAGAGAAAAGAGCTCAGATGTGCTTGTGTGGTCAAGCCAGGCCAGCTCAGACAAGCCATTATAAGTACTGATCTCTTGCCTTTGAAACTGGTGCTGAGCTTAGATAGGGAAAGACCTGCTCTTTCTAATATAGCAACTCAGCACTGGGGCAGAGAATATCTCAGGATTTCTCTGCCATTGGAAGAAGCGCCAACTACTTCGTCTCCAAGCTAGCCGTGAGCTTAGATAGGGAAAGATCTGCTCTTTCTAATATAGCAGCTCAGGGCTAGGGTAGAGAGCATCTCAGGATCTCTTCGCCTTTGGAGGAAGTTAGCCCAGCAACTAAGGGGAAAAGCAAGAAAGAAACATCTGCATGATTTTATAAGTTGACTGTTTATATTTGTAACCTTAACTATGTGTGCCAAGTCTGTCAAGGACTTTGAGAAAATAAAAATCTTGTTTGATGTCCAACTTGAAGTGGCCCTGGTTACTGGGTGTAAAGAAGTATGAATTTTAGTTTACAGATGTCATGTTTAACTGCGTTTTAAAAGTCATGGTTAACTGTGTTTTAAAAGAGTCAGTATTTCAGTTACTCTGCTCTCATGAGTGGCTGCCATGGAGAAGGGGGCAGAGCCAATTGCGTTTAGCTGAAGAGGAAGCAGAATTTGGAGGGAAACTCAGTCTGTGGTCAGAGAACCACAGGGAAGGTTGATTTTAGAGTAGTATGTTCCTGAGGAGGTGCAGAGAAGGCTGACCCTCAGTGAAGGGATCAGGGTGGCTCAAATGTTTGATTTTGAGTCAATTTTAAAATAAGTTTGGTGACTTATTTTAAGTAGTCTGTGCCCTGATAAGGTACAGGGAAGTTTGATTCTCAGTCGAGGTGATCAGGGAGACTCAAGAGTTTATTTGAGTCATTTTAAAAATAAGTTTGGTGACTTATTTTAAGGTAACCTGTTTCCAGATAAGGAACAGATAGGCTGTGATTGTAATTCACAGGGTGACTGCAGGTTAAAGCAGAAGAGAGAAAAAAGTGGCATTTTGAAGTTTTAATCATCTCAATATAGCATTGCAACTGTTAATCTAAGTGTCTGAAGAAGTTATTGTAACCATTAAGTTTGTGCCTGAATAAACGTGTTATTGTTCTTTTTAACATCTCAGTCTCTGTCATACATATTTTATCATCTAAGAAAAAGGAAGAAAAATCAAAATTTGAAAGTCTCCTCTCTAAGTAGCTAGTGGCTACGTATTCCTATAGTGGTGGCAAGAATTGATGATCCCCTTGACATCTGGTGGCCGCATTATAAACATCTTTACCTCTGGTGGCAGACTAAATAAACATCTTTAATAACTGGTGGCAGCGGATATAGTTATATATATAATATAATATAATATAATAAAAATCCTTCTCCACAATTGGTGGCAGAGATGGGATTCAAAAGGATTCCCCCCTGCCTGAGATCGTTACACTGGGACTCCTGAGCTTCGAAGTAAGGCCCCGCAGTTCACCCGGGCAAAGAAAGCAGCACATCATAGTTTACCAAAGGTGCCCGGGTGTGACGGCATAGCACGTGATTCGAGTAAATATGGTAAATGATGGAGAAGAGTCCTCAGCGAACTCCACGCTTGCTTTCCTCCCTTCGGGGGACTGGAGAGCGATCCTGCTCACCTGCGAGACGTCCTCCATGTTGCGCCGCAGCTGCTCCATGTCTTCTTGGTACTGCTGCCGGACCCGATCCAGCTCCCGGTCGTGGCTGGCCACCTCCTCCTTCAGGGCCCCTTTGAGCGCCGTCAGCTCCCGTTCTCGCTGCCGCAGCTGCTCCTCCAGCTTCTGCTTCGCCCCGAGGGTCTCCTCCAGCGCCTCCTGGGTCTCCAGCAGCTCCTGGGAAGGAGAAAGCGAGGCGCAGATAATTTTATCTCTTCCTCTCCGAATGGTGCCCCCAAAGGCTTTCGACAAACTCAGGGAACATCGCAAACGCAGCTCAATGTCAATCGAGCGAAAGGCTAAGGTCCTCAGGGTGGGGAAAAAACGAGACTTCGGACATATGTGGCTGGGCCTCAGCTGAAACCAAAGGAAGGATGACGAGGTTCTGCTGGGCGGCCCAAGGAAGAGGTCGACTTGATACATCAAAATTTATGCACATCTCCTTGTACATAGGAAAGCGGCTGACAACAGGATGGTCGGTCACAAATTCTGTTAAATCTGGGGTTTCAAATGTACAGCCCTTTAGAACAAGGTGGCAAACGGAGAGGGGACATTTTTGTCAAAAATATTAAAAATTAACTGCCGTATATACTCGAGTATAAGCCGACCCGAGTATAAGCCAAGGCACCTAATTTACCACAACTTATTGACCCAAGTATAAGCCGAGGGTGGGAAATGGAGCAGCTACTGGTAAATTTCAAAATAAAAATAAATACCAATAAAAATACATTAATCTAGACATCAGTAGGTTAAATAATATATATACAGTAGTCTCACTTATCCAACACTCGCTTATCCAAGCTTCTGGATTATCCAAGCCATTTTTGTAGTCAATGTTTTCAATATATCGTGATATTTTGGTGCTAAATTCGTAAATACAGTAATTACAACATAACATTACTGCCTATTGAACTACTTTTTCTGTCAAATTTGTTGTATAACATGATGTTTTGGTGCTTAATTTGTAAAATCATAACCTAATTTGATGTTTAATAGGCTTTTCCTTAATCCCTCCTTATAATCCAAGATATTCACTTATCCAAGCTTCTGCTGGCCTGTTTAGCTTGGATAAGTGACTCTACTGTATTTGGGTCAGCTTATACTCGAGAATATAGTAAAGGTAAAGGTTTTCCCCTGATGTTAAGTCCAGTCGTGACCGACTCTGGGGGTTGGTGCTCATCTCCATTTCTAAGCCGAAGAGCCAGCGTTGTCTGTAGACACCTCCAAGTTCATGTGGCCAGCATGACTGCATGGAGCGCCGCTACCTTCCCGCCAGAGCGGTACCTATTGATCTACTCACATTGGCATGTTTTCAAACTGCTAGGTTGGCAGAAGCTGGAGCTAACAGCGGGCGCTCACTCCGCTCCCAGGATTTGAACCTGCAACCTTTCAGTCTGCAAGTTCAGCAGCTCAGTGCTTTAACACACTTCGCCACTGGAAGTAAAAATACATTAATCTAGGCATCAGTAGGTTAAATAATATATATACAGTAGAGTCTCACTTATCCAACATTCTGGATTATCCAATGCATTTTTGTAGTCAATGTTTTCAATATATCACGATATTTTGGTGCTAAATTCATAAATACAGTAATTACTACATAGCATTAATGTGTAATGAACTACTTTTTCTGTCAAATTTGTTGTATAACATGATGTTTTGGTGCTTCATTTGTAAAATCATAACCTAATTTGATGTTTAATAGGCTTTTTCTTAATCTCTCCTTATTATCCAACGTATTTGCTTATCCAACGTTTTGTCGGCCCGTTTATGTTGGATAAGTGAGACTGTACTGTATATATCTATGTCTGTGGCCCTCTGTGATGTCACTGGATTGACTGTGGCTAGGGCAAGTGTCCCTCCATTTTGTTACTGGAAAAGAAAGGTCACATGGGTATCAGAGAAGGGAGGAAAGAAGGAAAGAAAGAGAAAAAGAAAGGAAAGAAAACAAAGGAGAAGGAAGGAAAGGAGGAGAGAAGGAAAGAAAAAGAAGGAAAAGAAAGAAGAGCGAAAGAAAGGGGAAAAGGTATGAGGGAGGGGAGGAAATAAATAAGGAAATAAAGAAGGAAAGAAAAAGGGAACAAAGGAAGAGAGGAAAGGGAGAAAAAGTAGGAAAGAGAAAGTGTAGATAGACATAAAAGGGGGAAAGTACAGTAGAGTCTCACTTATCCAACATAAACGGGCCAGCAGAACGTTGGATAAGCGAATATCTTGGATAATAAGGAGGGACTAAGGAGAAGCCTATTAAACATCAAATTAGGTTATGATTTTACAAATTAAGCACCAAAACATGTTAGACAACAAATTTGACAGAAAAAGTAGTTCAATATGCAGTAATGCTATGTAGTAATTACTGTATTTACAAATTTAGCACCAAAATATCACGATGTATTGAAAACATTGACTACAAAAATGGCTTGGATAATCCAGAATGATGGATAAGCGAATGTTGGATAAGTGAGACTGTACTGTATATGGCTTTAGACTCAGAGGCATCTCAGTCTCCTGTGGATCTCACTTTCAGCACCTCGTCTCTGTCCGGAGCGCCTCCTCCTCCTCCTCCGCTTGTCTCCCGGAAGCGGTCGAGGGCCTCCTGCATCTCCGTCATCTGTTCTTCCAAGTCGGACACCTTGGCCTCCGTTTCTTCCTTGGCTGCTTTCGCCTCCCTCAGCCTGCAGAATTAAAAGAACGGTTTTGCGATGCCAGCGGGAAGGAGCAGAAACTGCAGAAGTTAATTCCAGCACCAACATCCTTTGATGGGCCTTGCTAATCCCAAAGACAGGGAACGAACTACGGCAAACCCTGGGAATCTGTAGCGTGTCATGATCTCCAATCTTTGACATCTCCGGTCGGCTGACAAAGAACAGATGCCAGCCATAAAACCTCAATTACTCTCTGGTATGTGAGAGCCCCTACATAAATGGGCTAAAGAGAAGGTTCTGGTATTCTGTACAAATTGTTGGGTTCTCTTCTCCCAGTTGTGCTGTGGGTAAGTCTTCCACCAGAAAAAGCGCCAAGACACACGCTGGTAGATTCCAACAGGTTTTGTTGTACAGAATACCAGAACCTTCTCTTTAGCCCATTTATATAGGGGCTCTCACATACCAAAGGGTGTAAAGAAGTGTGAATTTTTTAGTTTACAGATGCCATGTTTAACTGTGTTTTTAAAAGGGTTAATATTTCAGTTACTCTGCTCTCATGAGTTGGTTGCCATGGAGAAGGGGGCAGAGCCAACTGGGTTAGCTGAAGAGAGCAGAATTTGGAGGAAAACTCAGTCAGTCAGTCTGTAATTGGGGGAATTACAGGGAAGATTTATCCTGGTTGAAGGGATCAAGGGAGACTCAATTGGTCATTTTGAGTCAGTCAGTCAGTCAGTCAGTCAGTCGGTGGTCAGCGAACCACAGGGAAATCTGGGCTTTGTTGAAGCTCAGGGAAGGCTGATCCTAAGTTAGGGGATCAGGGATAAAATAAGTTTGGTGACTTATTTTAAGGTAGTCTGTAATCGGATGAATTACAGGGAAGACTAATTCTCAGTTGGAGAAACAGGGTGGCTCAAAGGTTGGATTTGAGTCAGTTTAAAATAAGTTTAGTGTTCCTTACTAGGAACAGATATTCTGTGATTGAAGTGGAATTCAAAAGTTTGGAACACCTCAACATAGCTTTTGCAACCATTATCTAAGTGCCTTTAAAGAAGTTATTATAACCATCAAGCTTGTGCCTAAATAAATGTTATTGTTCCTTCAAACATGTTGGTCTCTGTCATATATACGCACATTAAGAATAAAGAAGAAGAAAAATAAAAGTCTCCTCTCTAAGTAGCTAGTGACTACGTATTCCTGGGGTCCCCAAACTAAGGCCCGGGGGCCGGATGTGGCCCTCCGAGGTCATTTACCTGGCCCCCGCCTTCAGTTTTATAATATAATATATTGTATATACTGTACATATAATATTGATAATAATATTATAATATAATACAATATAACACTAATAATAATACCATATAATAATATTAATTATATATTCTATATTACATATGATATTACTAATAATATTACAGTATAGTGGTATATTTCAATACAGTAATATATAATGCTAATATTGTGCTATGCTAATAATATAATATATTGTATGTACATACAATTTGTAAGCCACTCTGAGTCCCCTTTGGGGTGAGAAGGGTGTGATACAAATGTAGTAAATAAATGCAGCAAAAATAAACAAATAAATAAATAAATTTTAGACTTAGGCTCACCCAAAATCTGAAATGACTTGAAGGCACACAACAACAACAACAACCCTAATTAACTTGACTATCTCATTGGCCAGAAGCAGGACCACAATTCCCATTGTAATCCTGATAAATGTATGTTGGTTAAAATTGTTTTTATTTTTAAATATTGTATTGTTCTTTCGTTGTTGTTGTTGTTGTTCTTGCACTACAAATAAGACATATGCAGTGTGCATCGGAATTAGTTTGTATTTTTTTCAAATGATAATCCGGCCCCTCAACACTCTGAAGGATTGTGGACCGGCCCTCGGCTTAAAAAGTTTGAGGACCCCTGACGTATTTCAATAGTGGTGGCAAAAGTTGATAATCCCCTTAACATCTGGTGGCTGCATTATAAACATTTTTACCTCTGATGGCAGCGTAAATAAACATCTTTAATAAGTGGTGGCAACAGATATAAAATATATATAATAATTAATTAATAAAAAAAACAACCTCCACCTCCACATCTTTACAATTGGTGGCAGCGGTGGGATTGAGTTCTTTACAGAGGGTAATTGAGGT
This sequence comes from Anolis carolinensis, assembly GCF_035594765.1. Taxonomy (NCBI): domain Eukaryota; kingdom Metazoa; phylum Chordata; class Lepidosauria; order Squamata; family Anolidae; genus Anolis; species Anolis carolinensis. The sequence continues at coordinate 13,265,913 of NW_026943825.1, read as the reverse complement.
TTTATGGTTGGCATCTGTTCTTTGTCAGCTGACCAGAGATGTCAAAGACTGGAGATCATGACATAGGGTTCGGTTCCAGAACAAAATAGGCGACTCAAGCAAGGCCTGCAGAAAGCATAAGGATCTTATTTATTTATTTACAGCATTTATATTCCGCCCTTCTCACCCCGAAGGGGACTCAGGGCAGATCACATTACACATACAGTAGAGTCTTACTAATCCAAGCTAAACGGGCCGGCAGAAGCTTGGATAAGTGAATATCTTGGATTATAAGGACTGATCAAGGAAAAGCCTATTAAACATCAAATTAGGTTATGATTTTACAAATGAAGCACCAAAACACCAGGTTACACAACAAATTAGACAGAAAAGGTAGTTCATTACACAGTAATGCTATGTAGTAATTACTGTATTTATGAATTTAGCACCAAAATATCACGATATATTGAAAACATTGACTACAAAAATGGCTTGGATTATCCAGAGGCTTGGATAAGCGAAGCTTGGATTAGTGAAACTCTACTGTATAGGCAAACATTCAATGCCTTTTAACATAGAACAAAGACAAACAAACATAGGCTCCGAGGGGGCCTCGAACTCATGACCTCCTGGTCAGAGTGATTCATTGCAGTTAATTGCAGCTGGCTTGCTCACCCGCCTGCACCACAGCCCGGGATCTTACTCAAGATTGTGTCATGTTCCAATATTTTTAATGACATGAGCTATCATTTTCTTTTTAAATATCATGGCAAGATAGATGTAAACGTAAATAGAAGAAGGTCCATACTCTTTCCAGCTGCTCTGGAGCTCCTGGCTCTTCTTCTCAAGGGCCTCCCGCAGCCGGCGGCACTCTTCCTCCAGCTCTTCCAAGCGCCGCTCCAGGCCGGGAGGAGCCCCCTTTCGCTGGTTCTCCTGGGAAAGCTCCAGCCTCTAAGGAACCCCAAGGAGAACAAAAAGGAAACAAGGAGAAAGTAAATACATCAGATACATCTCTATCTATATACATCAGTGATTTCTCAAGTTGCTCCTGACACAAATATATATTAAACTTGCCTCAGTCTGCTTGTCCAGTTTTCGCTGCAGATCTTCGACTTTCTGCTTCCACTCATTTGCCTGGGATGTGCTTGGCGCTGCTGACGGGACCGCCTGCCATCAACCCCCGCATGCAAACAAACACAAACATGCAAAAGTACATCAGGTGCAACGAGCATCACCATTGGGCCTGCTGTCTGGGAAGGAAAGCCCTCCTGTCTGATGCGAGTCCACCAATGAAAACTTCCCAATGTCCCCTGGTTTTTAAAATCAACAACAATGGGCTCTTAATAAGGTCCTGTTCTGCTGATTCTCATAGTCTAAAGCAGCGGTCCCCAAACTAAGGCCCGGGGGCCGGATGCGGCCCTCTGAGGTCATTTACCTGGCCCCCGCCCTCAGTTTTATAATATAATATATTGTATATACATATAATATTGATAATAATATTATAATGTAATACAATATAACACTAATAATACCATATAATAATATTAATTATATATTCTATATTACATATAATATTACTAATAATATTACAGTATAGTGGTATAGTTCAATAAAGTAATATATAATGCTAATATTGTGCTATGCTAATAATATAATATATTGTATGTACATATAATTTGTAAGCCACTCTGAGTCCCCTTTGGGGTGAGAAGGGTGTGATACAAATGTAGTAAATAAATGCAGTAAATAAATAATAAATAAATTTTAGACTTAGGCTCACTCAAAGTCTGAAATGACTTGAAAGCACACAACAACAACAACAACAACAACAACCCTAATTAACTTGACTATCTCATTGGCCAGAAGCAGGGCCATACTTCCCATTGAAATCCCGATAAATGTATGTTGGTTAAAATTGTTTTTATTTTTAAATATTGTATTGTTCTTTCATTGTTCTTGTTGTTGTTTTTGCACTACAAATAAGACATATGCAGTGTGCATCAGAATTTGTTTGTATTTTTTTTCAAATGATAATCCGGCCCCTCAACAGTCTGAAGGATTGTGGACTGGCCCTCGGCTTAAAAAGTTTGAGGACCCCTGGTCTAAAGCAGTGATGGCCAATCTATGACACGTGTGTCAGCACTGACACACCTAGCCATTTTTGCTGACACGCTGCCGCATGCAGATTGATTGGATGACTATGTCTTTTGTGGCCAAATTTGGTGTGATTTGGTCCAGTGGTTTTGTTGTTTATGGGAATTATGCATATATATACACACACATTCTATTATTATTCTATTATTATTGTAGTATATTATTATATTATTATTATATTATTCACTAGTTGTGCCCGGCCACGCGTTGCTGTGGCGAAGTATGATGGTATGGGAAATAAAGTATTGAGGAATTGGTGGTAGTTAAGGTAAAGAGTAAAGGTTTTACCTTACATTAAGTCCATTATAAATGGGTTATATAGCTGTGTGGAAGGGCCTTGAGTCTACACTGCCATATAATCCAGTTAAAATCTGATAATCTGTATTTTATAGGCAGTGGGGAAGAGGCCTAAGTGAGGCCTAACTCTGCCTGTCCCCTGGGCTGACTGGGTTGCTAGGAGACCAAGTGGGAGGAGCTTAGCCTTCTAACTGGCAGCAATGGGATAAAAACAATTATTCCTCTCCCTCTAATTAGGACTTTATTTTTCTTTTCTTTTTGTTGTATGGTGTTTTGTTGCATGGATGAGGGGTTGTGCTGCCAAGTTTAATGTTTCTGGGATGTGTAGTTTTGTTGTTTTGTCCTAGGCCGTAATTTCATTACCCTTATATATATACAGATTATTCATGACTACACTGAAACTACAACAGAGAGAAATCAGCGTGGAAACTGCAAGAGGTACCATAGATTGTTGTACATGGAAATAATGGTAATAATAATAATAATAATAATAATAATAATAATAATAATAATCGTAATAATAATAAAACTATATACCGCCCTATCTCCCGGATGGGACTCAGGGCGGTTTCCAATCATAAAAACAACACAAACATTACATAGCAACATAACACATGATTAAGCAAAGTAAAATAATACAATTATAGCAATAAATAACACTTACATGACCTGATCAAGGGTATGTAAGTGGTAGTAAATAGTTTTTGATTTATTGAACACAGTTATATATTACAATTATATATTTTTGTTATTTAATCTATATATATTGTGAAATTATGATTTTTTTCTCAAAGTGACACACCATCCAAGTTATGCTAGGTTTTTTGTTGAATTTTGACACACCAAGCGCAAAAGGTTGCCCATCATTGGTCTAAATTGTGTTCTCGAAGACTTTCATGGCCTGACTCACTGAGTTGGTGTTATGTTTTCGGGCTGTCTGGCCATGTTCCAGCCATTGAAATCCACAAGGATGAGGACAATTTCAACAGAAAGAAAAAAAAACACGAAAAGGAACAAAATCTGGTATTTAAAAAGCCCTCTAAAATCAGGACACTAAATAAAGACCAAAAAGGAACCCCTGTGGTGAAGTGCGTTAAAGCGCTGAGCTGCCGAACATGCAGACCGAAAGGTCCCAGGTTCAAATCCCGGGAGCAGAATGAGCACCCGCTGTTAGCTCCAGCTCCTGCCAACCTAGCAGTTCGAAAACATGCAAATGTGAGTAGATCAATAGGTACCGCTCCGGCGGGAAGGTAATTTTAACTCCGGTCTTGGATTCCTCAAGCCCCGCACGTTGAATAGGTTGGGTGAACCCTGCCCTGCCGCACTCCAATCTTGAACCAGTCTGTTGTTCCGTGGTCTGTTCTTACTGTGGCTACTTGGTCTTTATAAAGCGTAAATGTGATTAACTGGAACATTTACGCTGGCCTCCAACTGACAAGAGTTCTTCCCTCACCCTGGACTTCCCACAGATATAAACATTCCTTGCTTAGTTTTTCCATACCTCACAACCTCTGAGGATGCCTGCCATAGATGTGGGTGAAACGTCAGGAGGGAATGCTTCTGGAACATGGCCACACAGCCCAAAAGACATACAACAACCCCATATTATATCTATATACAGTAGAGTCTCACTAATCCAAGCTTCACTTATCCAAGCATCTGGATTATCCAAGCCATTTTTGTAGTCTATGTTTTCAATACATCATGATATTTTGGTGCTAAATTTGTAAATACAATAATTGCAACATAACATTACTGCACATTGAACTACTTTTTCTTTCAAATTTGTTGTATAATATGATGTTTTGGTGCTTAATTTGTAAAATCATAACCTAATTTGAGGTTTAATAGGCTTTTCCTTAATGCCTCCTTATTATCCAAGATATTCGCTTATCCAAGCTTCTGCCGGCCTGTTTAGCTTGGATAAGTGAGACTCTACTGTATATAAAAGGGTAATGAAATTTCAGCCTAGGACAAAACAACAAAACCACACATCCCAGAAACACTAAACTTGGTAGCACAACCCCTCATCTGTGCCTCTACGTTCATACAACAAAAAGAAAAGAAAAATAAAGTCCTAATTAGAGGGAGAGGAATAATTCCTTTCATCCAATTGCTGCCAGTTAGAAGGCTAAGCTCCTCCCACTTGGTCTCCTAGCAACCCACTCAGCCCAGGGGACAGGCAGAGTTAGGCCTCACTTAGGCCTCTTCCACAGATTATCTAATTGGCACTAGATTATATGGCAGGGTAGACTCAAGGCCCTTCCACACAGTTATATAACCCATTTATAATCTTATATTATCTGCTTTGAACTGGATTATCTTGACTCCACACTGCCATATAATCCACTTCAGTGTGCATTTTATCCAGCTGTGTAGAAGGGGCCTCATAGAAGGGGGCTTAATGTCTGTGGAAAACCTTTACCCTTGACCTTAACTACCACCAATTACTCAATACTTTATTTTCTATACCACCATACTTTGCCACAGCAACGCGTGGCCGGGCACAGCTAGTTGTTATATAATATTATTATGTTTATAGATCTGTGGAAGGTCCAGGGTGGGAGAAAGAACTCTTGTCTGTTGGAAACAAGTCAAATAGTCTTTCCGTTTCTGAAAACTTAAGAGAAGGGAGCTTGGCTGTGGCCCAGCAGGATCTCTGAGAGCAAATGTCCTTTCTGTGCTCAGAGAATTTCTTCAAGCCTAGGATGGTTGCCTCCATTGCAGCTCCCAACATCCCGCTCCAGGGGCCCATACTGGTATGAAATATAGAAGAAAGGAGTGATGCAAAGTGATGGAGGATTGGGTTGCTGTATGTCTTTCGGGCTGTGTGGCCATGTTCCAGAAGTATTCTCTCCTGACGTTTCGCCCACATCTGTAGAGAAGCTTTGTGTTAAACAGAGATTATTGATATGATTTTATTTATTTGTTTGTTAAGGGAAAAGGGAGTTATATATTAGCAAGGAAAAGCCTAACATGGAAACTAGCTGGAAGCAGCATTTGGTAGGTTGCCATGGTAACACAGCTTCCCTTGGGAGAAAAGGGGCGTGGCTAAGATGACATCCTCTGCCCTCTGCCCTCAGAGTGTTGGTTCCCATTCACTGTTTTGATTTTAGAGTTTTTTAATACTGGTAGCCAGATTTTGTTCATTTTCATGGTTTCCTCCTTTCTGTTGAAGTTGTCCACATGCTTGTGGATTTCAATGGCTTCTCTGTGTAGTCTGACATGATAGTTGTTGGAATGGTCCAGCATTTCTGTGTTCTCAAATAATATCCTGTGTCCAGGCTGGTTCGGCAAATGCTCTGCTATGGCTGATTTCTCTGGTTGAATTAGTCTGCAGTGCCTTTCATGTTCTTTGACTCGTGTTTGGGCAATGCTGCTGCGTTTGGTGGTCCCTCTGTAGACTTGTCCACAGCTGCATGGTATCCGGTAGACTCCTGCAGAGGAGAGAGGATCCCTCTTGTCCTTCGCTGACCGTAGCATTTGTTGGATTTTCTTTGTGGGTCTGTAGATAGTTTGTAGGTTGTGCTTCTTCATCAGTTTGCCTATGCGGTCAGTGGTTCCCTTGATGTCTGGTAAGAACACCTTTCCTCTGGGTGGATCTTGGTCTTGACTCTCATGTTCTTGGCCTTGCAGCTCTTCTGATGTCTGTGGTGGAGTATCCATTGGCCTGGAGAGCCCAGTTTAGGTGGTTTAGTTCACCTTGGAGGAGGTGAGGTTCACAGATTCTGTGAACCTCACAGAATCCATGCAGTCATGATGGAGGATTTCTGTTCCAATCCCTCGCTTGTTCTTCTTTCCTGCTATTTCCGAAGGTCCCTCTTAGTCTCCCTGCAACCCGGCTCCAGGGGATCATCCCTCCCGAGCGAGCGTCTCTTCGGTCCCTCTGGACTTGGAAGCGGAGCCTGCGTCAGTGTCCCTCTCCCGCCTGGAGCCTCGGACGTCCTCTCTGCTTGCCCTCCAGCCGCCGCCGGCCTCTGCCATGTGCCACTTGCAATGCAGCACCCTGTCATCTCCCTGGGAAAACTCAGATGCAGTTGGAGGAGGAATGGAAAGCAGAGGAGGAGAATATGGGCCCAGAACCTTGCACTTAAAAACAGCAGGAGGGGGCCAAGAACCGGAATAAACAGCCTCTTTTGAAAAATATATAATAATAATAATAATAATAATAATAATAATAATAATCCAAAAAATACATCACACAGTCCTAGACACTTGGGAAGTGTTCGACTTGTGATTTTGTGATATGAAATCCAGCATGTCTATCTTGTTTGCTGTGTCATACAATAAAATAATAATAATCGCAGTGATGTTGACCAGCTATATCTGCCTAGATGATCAGGGAGCAGAGGACTCTTACAAGTAAAACAAGCAGTCAAAGAAGAAGAACATGCCCTGGCAGAATATGTAAAACATAGTGAAGGACCTGCTTGGATTGAAGTAAAAAATCAGAAACTCCTCAAAGCACAGCAGACAAAAAAACCAGTACAAGAAACCCGCACTACAAACTAGAGCTGACAGCTGGCACAACAAAACATTGCATGGAAAGTTTCTTGACAAAATTGAAGGAAAAGCTGATAAGGAGAAGACCTGGCTCTGGCTCACAAATGGGACCCTGAAGAAGGAGACGGAAGGCCTGATCCTTGCAGCCCAGGAGCAAGACATCAGGACAAAGGCAATATTGGAAAATGAGCACACAAAGATACTGTGGGACTTCCGAATCCAGACTGACAAAGTTCTGGAACACAACACACCAGACATCACAGTTGTGGAAAAGAAAAAGGTTTGGATCATTGATGTCGCCATCCCAGGTGACAGTCGCATTGACAAAAAACAACAGGAAAAACTCAGCCGCTCTCAGGACCTCAAGACTGAACTGCAAAGACTCTGGCAGAAACCAGTGCAGGTGGTCCCGGTGGTGATGGGTACACTGGGTGCCGTGCCAAAAGATCTCAGCCGGCATTTGGAAACAATAGACATTGACAAAATCACGATCTGCCATCTGCAAAAGGCCACCCTACTGGGATCTGCACGCATCATCCGAAAATACATCACACAGTCCTAGACACTTGGGAAGCGTTCGACTTGTGATTTTGTGATATGAAATCCAGCATATCTATCTAGTTTGCTGTGTCATAATAAAATAATAATAATAATAATAATAATAATAATAATAATAATAATAATTTTATTTATATCCCTCCTCCATCTCCCCCGAAGGGGACTCGGGGCAGCTTACAGCAAAATGAGATACAAAACAATGATAAAATAAAATATGAAACATCAAAGAATAATAAAAACCAATAATAATATATACACAGCAGCCGAAAAAAACACAACGCGGTATTAAAACATCGAATTAAAAACAATGAGGTTGCAATAGCGGATAAGCAAGGTGCACATTATGATTTACAAATTTTAAATAGATAAAGTGCAATAGATTCATTTAAGATCACACTGGGTGATCTACATATATATATATATATACACACACACACACACACACACACACATATATATATATGAGGAGCCCCGGTGGTGAAGTGTGTTAAAGCAATGAGCTGCTGAACTTGCAGACCAAAAGATCCCAGGTTGAAATCCCGGGAGCGGAATGAGCGCCCACTGTTAGCTCCACCTCCTGCCAACCTAGCAGTTCGAAAACATGCCAATGTGAGTAGATCAATAGGTACCGCTCTGGTGGGAAGGTAACGGCACTCCATGCAGTCATGACAGCCACATGACCTTGGAGGTGTCTACGGACAACGCCGGCTCTTCGGCTTAGAAATGGAGATGAGCACCAACCCCCCGAGTCGGTCACGACTGGACTTAACATCAGGGGAAACCTTTACTTTTTACCTTTGAAAAATATATGGGATTCAGACAATCATAGAAGAGGAAAAAAACACATGGGCCGTCCAGTGCAATCCCATTCTCCCAGGCAGGAAAAGCACAATCAAATCACCCCCAGCAGGTGGCCATCCAGTCTCTGCTTAAAAGCCTCCAAAAAAGTAGACTCCACCAGACTCAGAGGCAGAGAGTTCCACTGTTGAACGGCTCTTCTTACGGTCAGGGGGTTCTGCGCCTAATGTTCAGGTGGAGTCTCTTTTCCTGTCATTTGAACCCATTTGTTGGTTCCTATTCATGCAGAGATCATAAACATATTCTAGGCTTCAAAATGGCTCCACTATATTAATCCCTGTGGCTGACTTTTCTCTATAAGACATTATTATATATATATATATATCTATATAGATAAAGGAGTAATGGCATCCGTTCCTCCCACTAAACAACAAAAGTACAAGCCCCAGAACCTAGAAATTTGGCAACACAACCCACCATCTTTGCCCCTATGTTCCGACAACAAAAAGAAAAGAAAAATAAAGTCTTAATTAGAGGGAGAGAAATAATTGTTTTTATCCAATTGCTGCCAGTTAGAAGGCTAAGCTCTGCCCACTTGGTCTCCTAGCAACCCACTCAGCCCAGTGTTAATAAAATAATAAATAAAATAAATACAAATAATACAATAAAATAATAAAAAACACTAAAATAATTAAAAACACTAAAAATTAATACAATAAAATACTATAATAACAAAATAATACAACAAAATAATAAAATATAATAAATAAAAAAGATAAGTTACAATAAAATTAATTAAAAAATACAAATAACATCAAATAAAAATTCCACAACAATTTTTAACCAATACCACCACCACTTTGCCACAGCAACGCGTGGTCGGGCACAGCTAGTATATATATATTTGTGTCAGGAGCAACCTGAGAAATTGCAGTTCGCCTCTGGTGTGACAGAACTGGCTGTCTGCAAGGAGGTTGCCCAGAGGACGCCTGGATGTTTTGATGTTTTACCATCCTGTAGGAGGTTTCTCTCATGTCCCTGCATAGGAAGCTAGAGCTGACAGACGGGAGCTCACCCAGCTCCCTAGATTCAAACTGCCAACCTTTCAGGCAGCAGTTCAGCCGGCACAAAGGTTTAACCCATTGTGCCACTAGGGGCTCCATTATTATATTTATACATACCCTGTTTCCCCAAAAACAAAGACAGTGCCTTATATTAATTTTTGCTCTCAAAGTTGCACTAGGTCTTATTTTCAGGGGATGTCTTATTTTTCCATGAAGAAGAATTCACATTTATAGTTGAACAAAAAAAATGAACCTTTATTATATACTGTACAGTAGTTGTCATCACAAACCAACTGTGAATCTGTGGCCATCTGCGAGAAGATGGAAGCTGAGAGCTGTGACATTAATGCCATTAACAAAATCCAAATTTAAAATTTACTATGGACAAGCCACTAGTTTTACTTACCCTTGCCCCCGCTTAAACCTGACCTTAAGGGAATAATTAATTTTACTCTTTTTAGTCTGTATTTGCACAATTACCTAGGAGTAGGTTGGTAGGCTTGTAGGCTGGGATGCTTTGTAACCAAGATTGGAACCAAGTTAAAAAATATCTAAGTCAAAAGAAATGGATATAAGTGACGGGAAAAAGAGGCCCGGGCTGTGGCACAGGCTGGAAAGCAAGCCAGCTGCAATGAATCACTCTGACCAGGAGGTCATGAGTTCGAGGTCCGCTCGGAGCCTATGTTTGTCTTGTCTTTGTTCTATGTTAAAAGGCATTGAATGTTTGCCTATATGTGTAATGTGATCCGCCCTGAGTCCCCTTTGGGGTGAGAAGGGCGGAATATAAATGCTGTAAATACATAAATAAATATCTATACATGGTTTTACTGTATGTATGGGTAAATGTGTACGTTTTGTATGTTTCATATGTTTTGATATGGTCAAAATTGACTAATCAATAAAGAGTTGTTGTTGTTGCTTGTTATCAAACAGCTCAACAACAAAATTATTGGGTGTTGGTTTTTAGTCCTGTTCCTGGAGATTCAGAAAACTGCATTGGATAGACTGCATCAGCGGTAGTTTCTTAGATATGGTTTCCTATATGGGCAACTGATGGATGGGATATGTTCTGTATCTCAAAAACTAGCGCAGATCGGTGCCATTTTTGCAACCAGCAGGTCAAACATAAGCAGAAACAGGGCTAACATTTGCAGTATGTTACTCAGTTTCCCATATCCCCACAACGCCTGGCAATCATTTGCTCTTACAGATTGGCGGATCTCGCCCTGGGACTTACAGTGAATGCTTCCATTTTCTCAAAAACGAGGTTGGTTTTCCTCTTCGTTGCCGCATCGCTCTCGGTGCTTCTGCAGGAGGACAAAACAGACCGGCTTGAGCTCCCCTTTGAAAACCTTCATTCGCTCTCTGGACTCCTCAGACACAGAAAAATCTTGATTTAAGTGCAACTGGGCCAACATTTTATTTCACCTGGGGATCGGCCAACGTATCACATCTGCTTCTCATTGTGACAGAGGACAGAGATATTTTGCAAGACAGAAAAGTTTAGCAGTGCGTTCATTTGTTGGCTATTGATCTAGCAGTCGGGCTTTTCAATGCTTGTCAATACGAGTTCATCTCCTATATTTAGCACATCTAACCTGACCGACTGCAGTAAAATAGGAAGAGAGCTATATTAAGATGGGTGTGTCTGGGGGTGTGAGGATAGATGGACAGAAGATTGGATGGAAGGAAGGAAGGCTAGGTGGATGGATGGATGAATTGGAGGAGGGAAGGAGGGAGGTCAGTCTAACTGCTATTCTGGACCAGAATGAAGAAGGCGGGGCCAGGAAGACATCTTTCCACCATGTCTCCTATATCAATTTAACAATACAATAATATATACAGTAGAGTCTCACTTATCCAACACTCGCTTATCCAACGTTCTGGATTATCCAACGCATTTTTGTAGTCAATGTTTTCAATACATCGTGATATTTTGGTGCTAAATTCGTAAATATAGTAATTACTACATAGCATTACTGCGTCTTGAACTACTTTTTCTGCCAAATTTGTTGTCTAACATGGTGTTTTGGTGCTTAATTTGTAAAATCATAACCTAATTTGATGTTTAATAGGCTTTTCCTTAATGCCTTCTTATTATCCAACATACTCGCTTATCCAACATTCTGCCAGCCCGTTTATGTTGGATAAGTGAGACTCTACTGTAATACCAATGCTATACTAATATTACAATATATTAGTATATTAGTACGTTTTATCGTTTTATCATGTTTTAAGTTGGTTTTTACTGTTATTATATTGTATTATTTGGTTTTAATGTGTTTTATCTGGTTGCATATGCCGTATTTTATATGCATTTTACTTTGTTTATTAATTGCTCTTGGGCTTAGCCCTCTGTAAGCCGCCCCGAGTCCCTGCGGGAAGATGGAGGCAGGATAGAAAAATGTTACATTATTATTAGTGTAACGAAGTGTGAATTTTTTAGTTTACAGATGTCATGTTTAATTGCGTTTTAAAAGGGCCAATATTTTAGTTACACTCATGAGTTGGTTGCCATGGAGATGTGGGCGGAGCCAACTGCCATTTTGGTGGGGAAGTGCAGATTTGAAAAGGAAGCATTTAGTCTGTGCCCTGATGAGGTACAGTGAAGACTGACCCTCAGGTGAAGGGATCAGGGAGACTCAACTGCTTATTTTTGAGTCAATTTAAAATAAGTTTGGTGACTTATTTTAAGGTAGTCTGTCTCATGATGAGGAACAGATAATATGTGATTGTAATTCACAGGGTGACTGCAGTTTAGAGCAGTAAAGAAGTGACATTTTAAGAAGTTTGAAACACCTAATTCTAGCCTTGCAACTGTTAACCAAAGTGCCTCTAAAGAGAAAGTTACTGTAACCATTAAGCTTTGTGCCAGAATAAACGTGTTATTGTTCTTTTAAACATCTCAGTTTCTGTGATATATATTACCATAAAAAAAAGAAGAAGAAAGAAGAAAAACAAAATTTAAAAGGTCTCCTCTCTAAGTAGCTAGTGGCTATATCTTCCCATAGTGGTGGCAAGCGTGGATAATCCCCTTTACATCTGATGGCCGCATTATAAACATCTTTACACTGGTGGCAGCGGTTATAATATAATAATATAATAAAATAAACATTCAACATCTCTTCTCCGCAATTAGTGTATTGTATTACATTATAATATTATTACCAATATTATATGTATATACAATATATTATATTATAATGGACTAGCTTTGCCCGGCCACGTGTTGCTGTGGCTTATGGAAATCCTTTGTTGGCCAGGTGGAATAGCAGTGAATAGCCTTGCAGTCTCAAAGCCTGGCAGTTTTCTGGAGTAGCTGGAGCTTTTTGCTGTATGAACATAGAGGCATGGATGAGGGGTTGTGTTGCCAAGTTTAGTGTTTCTGGGATGTGTAGTTTTGTAGTTTTGTCCTAGGCCGAAATTTCATTACCCTTTTATATATATAGATAATACAATATATGCATGTAATATTACTAATAATATTGCAGTGTAGTGGTATAGTACAATATAGTAATATATGATACTTATATTGTGCTATGCTAATAAAATAATATATTGTATGTACATATAATATTGACTAGCTTTGCCCGGCCACGCTTTGCTGCGGCTTATGGGAATCCTTTGTTGGCCAGGTGGAATAGCAGTGAATAGCTTTGCAGTCTCAAAGCCTGGCCGTTTTCTGGAGTAGCTGGAGCTTTTTGTTGTATGAACATAGAGGCATGGATGAGGGGTTGTGCGGCCAAGTTTAGTGTTTCTGGGGTGTGTAGGCCAAAATTTCATTACTCTTTTATATATATAGATAGATGGAAGAATAGAAAGAAAGAAGGAAGGGGAAATCCACCCCATATTTTCAATGAGCCCACATGGTGGTTTAAACGATACATTCCAGCCACAAATGGGCAAATGTTAATGATAACGAGTTTAAAATGAGTGAAAAAACAACGGCATCTCTCCTTTCCTCCATGACTTGACGCAACACTCACCCTTCCTTCAGAATGTTGTAGATCAGCTCTTTCATATATTCGCTGCTTCCGGGCTGAGATACTTCTTGTTGGTCCTTCAGAAGGTCTGGGGTAGACTTCAGCTGTAAGAAGGCAAGGAAACCTCAGAGGCAGTTTTGACAGTTCCTGCTTTGAAACATAGTCTGGGATTCATTGATGGTCTCCCTTCCAAGGATTAACAAGAGCAGACCCTTCTGAGCATCCAAGATAGTGCAGTGTGTTAAACCCTTGTGCTGGCAAGGCTGCTGACTTGAAGGTTGCCCAGCTCATTTTATGCTGCTGACTTGGAAGGTTGCCTTTGCCCAGCTCATATTATGTTTTTATTGCTGTGTTTCTCAAGTGTTTTATAATGATTGTGATTTTTAATGCCTTTTAAATTTATTTGTGTGTTTTTGTATTTGATATTATTGTATGTTGGTTTTATATCTGTAAGCTGCCCCGAGTCCCTCTGGGGAGATGGTGGCGGGGTACAAAAATAAAATTATTATTATTATTATTATTAAGGTTGGGTTGTTGACCTGAGAGTTGCCTGTTTGAATACAACCCGGGGGAGCATGGATGAGTTCCCTCTGTCAGCTCCAGCTCCATGCAGGGACATGAGAGAAGCCTCTCACAAGGATGATAAAAACATCAAAACATCCAGGCAATGTCCCCTGGGCAACGTCCTTACAGACGGCCAATTCTCTCACACCAGAAGTTATTGGAAATTGGAATTATAGTAGAGTCTCACTTATCCAAGCTAAATGGGCCAGCAGAAGCTTGGATAAGCGAATATCTTGGATAATAAGGGATTAAGGAAAAGCCTATTAAACATCAAATTAGGTTATGATTTTACAAATTAAGCACCAAAACATCATGTTATACAACAAATTGGACAGAAAAAGTAGTTCAATACGCAGTAATGTTATGTTGTAATTACTGTATTCATGAATTTAGCACCAAAATATCACAATATATTGAAAACATAGACTACAAAAATGGCTTGGATAATCCAGAAACTTGGATAAGCGAGGCTTGGATAAGTGAGACTCTACTGTAGTTTCTCAAGTCACTCCTAACACAAAAAACATCCAAGATCAGACAGGATATCTGGTGCTTTTGGGATATATAGGCCACTGAAAGAGGCTCTCAATCATTTTATGGGGGGTTTTCCTATGAAAAAATACCAGAAATGTGGGGATGCAACAGAGATGTAGAATTCACCCATAGGGTTTCATTTGATCCTTTGCAGATTCTGTCCTTTAACAACAAAGGCACTGCATCTGTCATGGCGAAGAACTACAATGAATACTAGATCTTCTTGCAATCTCATGCATTTCACTTTCCCGAAGGCCATGTTGTTCTGTTCCGGCACTCCGAGACCTCATTTTTGCAACTGTTTTGCATTTCGTCCACATCTCATGGAACAAAACAAAAAAAAATCTAATCTCTGGGGGGAGAAAAGTTTACACGTTGTACAAAATAAAGCAAAAAAGAGAGAGAGAGAGAGAAGGGGACAAATAAAAATCTAGGTCCTCCAAGAAAGTTTTATGATATGCCGGGACTGGAAATCAAGAAATTTAATGCCGTTTGGCCATATCCATGATTAAAGTTCCCCACAGTTGAATAGGAATATATTCCAAGGATACTGTATTTTTTCATTTTATGCAAAATAGTGCAAGTATCAGAAACTCTCCTTTCATTATATAATTGTATGGTTTTGATACCACAATCGCTCCATCCTGTGGAATCAGAGATTTGTGGTATAGAGCAAATTTAATTTAATACCTCCCTAATTGACAAATCCCAGGACTTCGTCGGACGTGGTAATGGCAGTGCTATAATAATAATATAATAATAATTTTATTTTTATACCCCGCCCCATCTCCTCGAAGGGACTCGGGGCGGCTTACACGAGGCCAAGCCCAAACATCAACAATATAAAAACAAAACAAAAAAACAAATGAATCAACAACAAAACAATAAAACAAGTCATAAAATCACATACAAATATAATGATAAAATCTAGAGTTGCTACAATTGTGTCGTGTAGAAAGAACACTGGGTCAGAGGAAAAACATATTGGGTATTATTGTACCCACTCTCTGAGGCAATAACCTTTTGGAAATAAATGGCAACCATAAACTTATTGAAAAGGAAAAATGATGTTATATCAGTTTGGCAAATGTGAATCTCCATAAACATGTGGAGACCACATTTTGAAAACCACTAGTCAAGAAAAGCATCACTTTCTTAGAAGTCAACCCTCTGAACAAGTGATATTCATAAGCATTTCTGTAATGGCGTACAGGTAACTCAGCTGTTAAACTGAAGAACCATTGTCCTTGGCAGTCCAAAGACATGCCACTACAAAAATATATTTGGTTAGCAGATTATTGTTTTCTTTGAAGTTGAAATTGCAGTTGCACAAAAGATATACATTCCCCTGAAACTTCTTGGTTTAAAATATGCACTCAGAGATAAAAAAAAACCAATGTCTTCTTTGAAAAATAACATATCCTGTTTACTCATAAACATCTTGTATTAATTCACCATATAGGAACATTTCTTATCAAAGTTCAGTCATAGATAGGATGTAGCTTCTCTCTGTGTTGAGTACACAGGGTATAATTCTCAATAGTTCATAGTCTTTGAGTATACAGTAGAGTCTCACTTATCCAACATTCGCTTATCCAATGTTCTGGATTATCCAACGCATTTTTGTAGTCAATGTTTTCAATACATCGTGATATTTTGGTGCTAAATTCGTAAATACAGTAATTACTACATAGCATTACTGCGTATTGAACTACTTTTTCTGTCAAATTTGTTGTCTAACTTGTATAATTTGTAAAATCATAACCTAATTTGATGTTTAATAGGCTTTTCCTTAATCTCTCCTTATTATCCAAGATATTTGCTTATCCAACGTTCTGCCGGCTGGTTTAGCTTGGATAAGTGAGAATCTACTGTAAATAGTTCATAGTCTTTGAGTATACTTGCACTCACTGAAGTATACTTGCATCCATTGGAGACTCTAAACAACAACATGCATCTACTTCCACTGAGGTCTGATGCAAACTCAATTAAAAAAAAATGGAGTCCTGAGTCTGAACATGCTCAGTACAATCACATGTCTATAACTCCTCCCACACCAAAGAGGTACGATCAAACTGGCAAATCAATATACACATATATAGCAAATATATAAATTGATATACAAATAGTGAAAGGCTTGGGAGGTTGCTATTTCCAACAAAACAAGACACAAAAACGAGGGTAATGAGGGTAATAAGGGAAATTACCTGCAGGTCTGACGGCACTTTCCTGGGCTCCTCCAGGCTCTTGTTGACCCACTCCCGTGTCAACTTGGACTTGTCCAGCCCATTCTGCTTCTGCTGAGGTCCGACGGGTCGGCCGAGGCTCCTGGTCCCTGAAGCGTTGCCTGATCCGAGCTGCTTCAAAACAGAGGGCCGCACTCCCTCTCTGAAGACCTCCTTGCTGTCCTCCGCACCCAGCTCCCGGGAGTCGGCCGTGTCACGGAGGGCCACCCTCCCGTCTAGGCTCTGCGAGCGTTTCCGGTCGTCCGGAGACACACGGCTCTTCCGGGAGGCCCGTCCTCGGTGCTGGGCCTTCCCATCGAACTTGTGGATGAGCGAGTCAACCGAGGAGAGGGGCTTGGTGTCGATGTCGCTGCCTTCAACGTTGCCTCCCGTGTTGGCGGGCGGATTCTCGTCCAAACCTAACTGGGGGGACTTCTGGACAGGTCGCAACCCAGTGACAACGCTGCCCTCTTCCCTGGGGCTGGACAGTCTGCGTCCAGCAAGGTTCATGAGGCTGTTGCTCCGTGCTGCTCCCCCCGTCGTCGTGGTCTGGGGAGAGGGAGCAGGCAGAGTCCGAGGGGGGGTCAGATCCTGGGATTCGGAGCTGAGGAGGGAGCCGTGGGATTGTGTCCGCCGTAGCTGCTCCCCCGAGGTCTTCTTATGGGGCAGAGTCCGGTAGCCTCCCTGAGGGGGTGAAGCAATGCTATTGCGGGACAACCGGGCCCCATCCAGGCTGTCCGATTTCGGAACCCCCCTCCTCGGGGCCTGCTCCTCGTCTGATGTGCTGTAGTGAGAGCCGTAGCGAGAGGGCTTCATGCCGTATGGGTTCTCCGGCAGGTCGGAGTCGGAGCTGATGGAGCCCGAGGCGTCCTTGGACGATGAGACAGCCCCAGGGGATCCCGGGAAGGCCTCCTCGACTTGCGGGCTCCGGGAGGACATCCCGTACTTGCTCTCGCCTTTGATCTGCACCCCGAAGGAGTCCCCCCCTTTCTCGCCACTGTTGAGAACCACAAAGGGCTGCCCATCGATGCCTTGGACCCGCACCGCCACCCCATAGGAGCCTGGCTTGGATGGCTTGGGCCGGTGCTTCTGGGACTTGCTAGGCTCTTTGAGATCATTGATGAATCGGATCTGAACCCCGTAGTCCATGGGGCCATGCTTCTCCGCCATGGTGCCATTCATATGGTGGTCCATGTCCTACGGGTTCGGGGCCTCCAAGGATCCTGAAAGAGAGACGGAAAGGAAGAGAAATTCAAAATCAAGGCCACAATGGAAATGACACTGGCAGCAGAATTGTCTTCTCTTTCGCTGGGGGTGCAAGCAGAGCCGGCTTTTTCCAGTCCGGGCTTTAGAGCAGCTGGTTAATCACCAACAGCAATAAGATCTCTACCAACTGAAAGGCTGATAGTTTGAGCCCAGGTCGGGGTGAGGCCCCGAACTTCAGCCCAATTCACTGTCCACCTAAGCAGTTTGAAAACAGCTGTGTGCTGTGAGTAGAGAAATTAGGCACCACTTTGTTGTGGTAATCTCTGAGCGGTTAGACTCAATTTAACCCTCTCTGGGGGAGATTCCACCAAAATCAGCAGAGTAGCAAAAGCAAAGCTTTCAAATGCAACAGTTACTTACACGTGGGCGAGCAAGAGAAGCCTTTGTCTATTTAGGATTGCAATGACTGCAGAGTCTCAATAAAAGTTCAAAAAGTATTTATTCAGGTAAAAAGAACTCCATTGTAGATAGAAAGGCTTAGGAGCTGTCGAGTCTACTCTAGACTGGTTTCTAAGGAAAAATAAGAAAGAAAAATAACAAACATCTAAATAGTTACATTTTGCCAAGCGAGATGGCAGGTGCTTCTTGTTAGCTCAGGGCGGGTCACATTATATACATATAGGACAAACATTCAATGCCCATATACACATAGAACCGAGACAGACGCAGAGGCAATTTAACCTTCTCCTGAGGGGATGTTCGATTCTGGCCACAGGGGGGAGCAGCTGCTTCATCATCCACTGTGATGGCACTTCCTCATTCCAATGTCGTAATTTAGTTAAATTTGCCTCCCCATTTTATAAGTGGTACCTTATTTCCTACTTGATAGATGCAACTATCTTTTGGGTTGCTAAGTCAGCAACGAGCAGGGGCTATTTTTTATTTTTTAATTGACAGGTGCTCATCCCACCACGGGCTGGCCTCAAACTCATGACCTCATGGTCAGAGTGATTTATTGCAGCAGGCTGCTCACCAGCCTGCGCCACAGCCCAGCCCCAATTCTGGAGACCCACCAGAGCTCTGTCTAAAACCCTGGAGGGACATTCCTTGTTTTAGCCTAAAACTCATCATCCCGCCCTACAAAACTGATGTTTGCACCCTAAACATTTGACAATCTGAAGCTCAGTGCCTCTCTTTAGGCAATAAGAAACTAGTAGAACCAACAGTCTCAACTCAATAAGAGAGAGCTTACATTCGCTCCTCTTTCTCTATATACTTTAATATAGACACCCTGAGGACTAGTAGCTTTACTTTTAAGGAAAGAGGTCCGTGGCTCCCGCATCCCATCCCAGCCGCACAAAGGCCAGAATCACTGTCTAACTTTGTGTTCTGTGTTAAAACAGATGCACCCAAATAATAAAATGGTATTAATCCTGGGTGAATGTCCACTCCGGGGCCTTGTCAGCCGAACTGTACTTTACCCTCCGCTTGGCAACTCCCTTTTGAAGACAGAAGGAAAACATATCGCGCTTATCAGGCCCTAAACACAACGGAAAACCACAGCAGCACAAAGTGCAAGCATGCAAAGAGGGCAAATAAAAAGCAAAACAGGTGGGTACCGTGCAATGGGAAGCCAGCCCTCCACATTGGATGGTTTTAGGACCCTCGTGAAAGCGGAAAAACATCAATAAAGACATTGTTATGAAAAGAAAATGTAGTGTAGGTTTTGAAAATGGAGTAAAACACAAAGCAGAGTGGTGAAACTATTTAAGATACTGAACTACTGTAGTAGGCACATTCTTTCACATATGATGGGGATGTAAAACAGCAAAGGAGTATTGGAAAAGAATTCATGAAATGATACAAAAAATCAGCAAAATAAACATTCAACTGAGACCGGAGTACTTTTTATTAGGAATGATTGACATTAATCTTAACATGAATCAAGAGATTCTATTTAACTATTTTGTAACAGCAGCCAGAATAGTATATGCAAAGAAGTGGAAATTAACAGAAATACAGTAGAGTCTCACTTATCCAAGCTAAACGGGCGGGCAGAACCTTGGATAAGCGAATATCTTGGATAATAAAGAGGGATTAAGGAAAAGCCTATTAAACATCAAATTAGGTTATGATTTTACAAATTAAGCACCAAAACATCATGTTATACAACAAACTGGACAGAAAAAGTAGTTCAATACGCAGTAATGTTATGTAGTAATTACTATATTTACGAATTTAGCACCAAAATATCACGATATATTGAAAACATTGACTACAAAAATGGCTTGGATTATCCAGAGGCTTGGATAAGCGAGGCTTGGATAAGTGAGACTCTACTGTATTTCGTACTAGCAGCCAGAATAGTATATGCAAAGAAGTGGAAATTAACAGAAATACCAACTAAAGAAGAATGGATATTAAAAATTATTATGGATATAAAGAACATGGATACACTGACATATTACTTGAAGAACCATCATGGTAAACCAAAAAAAGAAACAGATTGGACATTGCTGACAACTTATATAAAACAAGAAGAACTTTTTACAAAAACATAATGTCGGAT
The DNA here is from genome assembly GCF_035594765.1 of Anolis carolinensis. Lineage (NCBI taxonomy): Eukaryota > Metazoa > Chordata > Lepidosauria > Squamata > Anolidae > Anolis > Anolis carolinensis. The sequence goes on along the minus strand of NW_026943825.1, from coordinate 13,245,479 downwards.
TGGACTTATAATGATAACAAGTACAAAATATTCTATCACCTAGAAGAAAAGACTGGAAGTACAATTTTTCTTTTTTTTTCTTTTTGTATGTTTTGGGTTTTTTTTGGGGGGGGGTTCTTGTTTTTAATCCTTTTCCAATTTTTCTTCCATTCAACAATTTTTATTTTTATCTCAATTGTTTTTATTTATTTATTCTCTTTTTTTCTCTTTCTTCTCATCACACCCCCCCTTTTTACTTTCTTTTCTATACTCATTATTGTTCTCACTCTTTTTATGTTCAAAAACACTTAATAAAAATATATTTTTAAAAAGATACTGAACTACTGGCATTACAATTATGTATTTTAGATCTGTTTAATGGTTTTATTGCTTTTTTAGTATGTTTAAGTTTAATTCTATTTTAACACCTGTATGTTTTTAGGGTTTATATGTCATATTGCCTTGGCTGTTAATTGTTAATCTCCCAACAAAGGATTCCCTCAGACTTTGAAGCTGCCAGGCTATTCAGTGCTAATCAAGGTGGCCAATTGCAACATCTTGCCTCAAACAGACAATAGTTCTTTCTCCCATCCTGGACATTATTCCACAGATACAGTAGAGTCTCACTTATCCAACATAAACGGGCCGGCAGAATGTTGGATAAGCGAATATGTTGGATAATAAGGAGGCATTAAGGAAAAGCCTATTAAATATCAAAATAGGTTATGATTTTACAAATGAAGCAGCAAAACATCATGTTAGACAACAAATTTGGCAGAAAAAGTAGTTCAATATGCAGTAATGCTATGTAGTAATTACTGTATTTATGAATTTAGCACCAAAATATCACGATATATTGAAAACATTGACTACAAAAATGCGTTGGATAATCCAGAATGTTGGATAAGCGAGTGTTGGATAAGTGAGACTCTACTGTAAATGAACTCCACTTGCCTAGTTTCCAACAGACCTCACAACTTCTGAGGATGCCTGCTATATTTATAATATTACAATACAGTAGAATCTCACTTATCCAAGCGTCGCTTATCCAACGTTCTGGATTATCCAAGCCATTTTTGTAGTCAATGTTTGCAATATATCGTGATATTTTGGTGCTACATTCGTAAATGCAGTAATTACAACATAACATTACTGCGTATTGAACTGTTAAATTTGTTGTACAACATTATGTTTTGATGCTTAATTTGTAAAATCATAACCTAATTTGATGTTTAATAGGCTTTTCCTTAATCCCTCATTATCCAAGATATTCGCTTATCCAAGCTTCTGCCGGCCCGTTTAGCTTGGATAAGTGAGACTCTACTGTATTTATATGGTGTACTTTACCCAGTCTACTTTTACAACCTCTCATTTAATCCATGTTTTTATTAGTTTTTGTCATTTATTTTTATTGGGTAATGTTTACATTTTTATAATTGTGCATGTCTCTTGTCTCTTGTTGTGTTTTATATTGCTATTGTTTTTATTCGGGCTTGGCCCCATGTAAGCCGCCCTGAGTCCCATTTGGGGAGATAGAGGCGGGGTATAAAAATAAAGTTGTTGTTGTTGCTACAACATTATCAGAAATTCTCCTTTCATTATACAATTGCAGGGTTTTGATACCACAATCGCTCCATCTGTCTGGAGAAAATGATTCTGGAACATGGCCATACATCCCAGAAAACTCACAACAACCCAACATTTATATTGCTGAAAAAAAATAAATATTTCAAAATAGCTATTTTTTTTCACCTGAAAGGGACACATCTCTAAGGATTTCTAGGATTTCCAGCACAACACTATGGTCAACATCCACTGAATAGAACCGCACCGAAGGACCTAGAGATTCCTAAAGAGACTATTTCAATCAAACCTGCAAATGTGGAAGGTTGACTTACAACTAAGCAAGAAAAGAAGGAAATGGCTATCCATCAGTGGCTAAAAATACATCGGCCAATGGCCTGGACCTTGCCTCGATGTCTTTCCAACTCATTTCATTACTGCATCTTGTGGCGGGGAGTTCCACTGTGTAATTATGCCCAGTATGAAGAAACATCTCTTTACAAGGTCCCAGGGATCCAACATTAAGAAAAAGAGAGAGAACAGAAAAAATCTTCCTGCAGATTTCCTTCATGCCACAAATAGGTTCAACTTGTATTTATCCTTTTCCCCATTGCTCAATTTTCTCCCCCCGATAATCCCAAAAAGTAAGGTTTCTTCGCAAGAGTCATGCTCTATTTTTCTGAATTTTTTAGTCTATTTCCCCCCAGTTCTATGATAGTTTCTACATCATCAGCAACCCAGAATTGTGCCTATTTCTAGTATGGCCACATCAACACTCTTATCAAAAGTACAGATTAAGTCCTGGTTAGTTTTAAGGAAGGACCTTGGCCTAGTTTAGCTCCGAAATGAGAAAGCTTGTGTAACATGGTGGAAATAAAGATTGTTTAGCAAAAAGAAATGTGGCCAATCCAAGGTCCTTTTGTATAATAATAATAATAATAATAATAATAATAATACAAGTAAAACAAGCAGTCAAAGAAGAAGAACATGCCCTGGCAGAATATGTAAAGCAAAGTGAAGAACCAGCTTTGATTGAAGTCAAAAATCAGAAACTCCTCAAAACACAGCAGACAAAGAATCAGTACAAGAAAACCGCACTACAAACTAGAGCTGACAGCTGGCACAACAAAACACTGCACGGAAAGTTCCTTGACAAAATTGAAGGAAAAGCTGATAAGGAGAAGACCTGGCTCTGGCTCACGAATGGGACCCTGAAGAAGGAGACAGAAGGCCTGATCCTTGCAGCCCAGGAGCAAGACATCAGGACAAAGGCCATTAAGGCAAAGATCGAAAAATCAGATGATGACCCAAAATGCAGACTGTGAAAGGAAGCCGACAAAACCATTGATCATATCCTCAGCTGCTGTAAGAAAATTGCACAGACAGACTACAAACAGAGGCACAACCATGTGGCCCAAATGATTCATTGGAACTTATGCCTCAAGTCCCACCTTCCAGCAGAAAAGAACTGGTGGGATCACAAACCTGCAAAAGTATTGGAAAATGAGCACGCAAAGATACTGTGGGACTTCCAAATCCAGACTGACAAAGTTCTGGAACACAACACACCAGACATCACAGTTGTGGAAAGGAAAAAGATTTGGATCATTGATGTCTCCATCCCAGGTGACAGTCGCATTAACGAAAAACAACAGGAAAAACTCAGCCGCTATCAGGACCTCAAGATTGAACTTCAAAGACTCTGGCAGAAACCAGTGCAGGTGGTCCCGGTGGTGATGGGCACACTGGGTGCCATGCCAAAAGATCTCAGCCGGCATTTGGAAACAATAGACATTGACAAAATTACGATCTGCCAACTGCAAAAGGCCACCCTACTGGGATCTGCACGCATCATCCGAAAATACATCACACAGTCCTAGACACTTGGGAAGTGTTCAACTTGTGATTTTGTGATATGAAATCCAGCATATCTATCTTGTTTGCTGTGTCATAATAAAATAATAATAATAATAATAATAATAACAACTATTATTATGTGTATATATTTGTTTATCTCTTGAGCCAAGATCTAAACCAGCCTGCAACCTTAAAGACACAATGCATTCTAAATTCTGTTTCAATGTTCATATTTCATAGGTTTTAGATTCGAAACTCGACAAAATATGGACATTAAAATAGAATACAACTTGCAAGTTGGTCAAAATCACATTAAGGAAATCAGTAAAAACAATCCCGACTTGACAAATAGTTCCACTCGATCTGCCTCCTATGAAACCTTGGGATTTGTAGTTCTTGGCTGAACACCTCCTCCTTAAACTACAAGTCCCAGAGTTCCTTGAAGTGGCAGAGACTCACTTCTCAGACTAGAAAGTATAGACTTTGAAGACCACAACTCCCACTGTCTCCAATACCAGCTGCTTGGTTAAGGGTTAATGGGATTTGCAATACAAAACTCCAGGAAGTTCAAGCTACCTGTCCTTTCCTTTCTGTGTGCGCTGGCAAACAAAGAGAGTATTCAATCCACACTTACAACACACTAAGAGACAATAAGGTGTATCGACAACACAATGAGCGTGAAGCCGCAAGACTGCCTAAGTACACAAGCCTTGTTTGCCTTGACCCCAAACCCTTGTGAAAAGCTCCGAGAAAATTAAACAACAGATCCCTATGCATGTTGACTCCCAAAAATTGGATATTTGGAGGCAGACTTGATCCGCTTTCTCATTTGAATTTACATCCTTTGAAAGTTGTACTACAATTCCCAGAAGTCCTAGTCAGTATATCCAATGACAAGGAATTCTGGATATCGCAATTCCTGCTGCTACTGAACAACAACACAACATGACAAGAAGCCACATTTCTTGTGGCAGCAAGTTCCAAAGGTGAATCAGTGGTTATATGATTTGACTGATCTGATCCCCATATGAATTTACTCAATAATAAATAATAATAATAATAATAATAATAATAATAATAATAATAAAACTTTATTTCTAGACCAGCTTCTCTCCCTAGAGGGACTCACAATGGTTTACATACATATAAACGGCAACTATTTGATGCTATAACTACTTCACTTAATATCAAAAGTACATTAGTCTCACTTATCCAACATAAACAGGCCGGCAGAACGTTGGATAAGTGAATATGTTGGATAATAAGGAGGGATTAAGGAAAAGCCTATTAAACATCAAATTAGGTTATGATTTTACAAATTAAGTACCAAAGCATCATGTTATACAACAAATTTGACAGAAAAAGTAGTTCAATACGCAGTAATGCTATGTAGTAATGACTGTATTTATGAATTTAGCACTAAAATACCACAATGTATTGAAAACATTGACTACAAAAATGTGTTGGATAATCCAGAACATTGGATAAGTGAGACTCTACTGTATAAACTGTGTATATTGTTAATGTATTTGCGCTGTTACTTTTGTAACATTGTGAGCCGCCTCGAGTCCCCACGGGGAGATGGTGGCGGGGTATAAATAAAGTTTTATTATTATTATTATTATTATTACAGTAGAGTCTCACTTATCCAACACTCGCTTATCCAACATTCTGGATTATCCAACACATTTTTGTAGTCAATGTTTGCAATATATCGTGATATTTTAGTGCTAAATTCGTAAATACAGTCATTACAACATAGCATTACTGCGTATTGAACTACTTTTTCTGTCCAATTTGTTGTATGACATGATGTTTTGGTGCTTAATTTGTAAAATCATAACCTAATTTGATGTTTAATAGGCTTTTCCTTAATCCCTCCTTATTATCCAAGATATTCGCTTATCCAAGCTTCTGCCGGCCCGTTTAGCTTGGATATGTGAGACTCTACTGTAATTACTGTATTTACGAATTTAGCACCAAAACATCACAATGTATTGAAAACATTGATTACAAAAATGCATTGGATAATCCAGAACGTGGGATAAGTGAGACTCTACTGTATAAAATGACGATAACATACTCATGATAATATAAGTTTAAATGATAAATAAATAAATAATAAACATTCAAAATTAGAAAAACCAACAAATTTAAACATGACACTCAGTAAACGTTGGATTGAAACTTCCAGCAGTCCTAGCCAACATAATAAATAATAATAATAATAATAATAATAATAATAATAAAACTTTATTTATACCCCGCCACCATCTCCCCGTGGGGACTCGGGGCGGTTTACATGGGGCAGAGGCCCAAACAAAATATAAGCAGCATAATACAATCACAATATAAAACAGATAAAACAGTAATGCAATATATCAATTAAAACAACAATACAGGATAAAAAATTACATTAAAAACACATAAAAGGCATACCCAAGAGCAATCTCTGGAACGCCAAATGGATCCTGTCCTGACTTAAACAATGACAATAAGAAGACACATGCCAAACGCCGATAATCCACACTTCATGTGGCAGCAGGTTCCACTGGTTATGAGATGTAGCCTGACCGGAAGCAGCCCCAACTAAGGAAAGGATGAACCTCCCCATAGAGAGGTTCTCCAGAAACTGTTGGATTGGATTGCATTGCCCAGATGCCTTGGAGCCAGAAAAGACAATAGGGAGGGATGCTGGAGTTTGCATTCCAGAAAATGCCTGAAAAGTCTTTACGATGCCCGTCTTCCTGGGGGAACTTTCCCCGGCTCATGTGTCCCCTTCCCATTTGGATGAATGGAGCTGCCGTGACCCCCTTAACACCCCCTCCCCTTGAATGGGACACTCCTGACCTGGAAGACAACAAAGAGTGGATTGTTGCCACCCACAAAAGAGGACAAAAAGAAAACGCCAAATATCCGAAACCCCGAGCATCCCGGCTCCCACGGTTAATGAGCCGGGGACTGAAAAGCGCCTCAATTAGAAAAATCGTGCAGCATCAGCAGGATTCTCAGGAGGCGAACCTCGCAAACAGAGGGGGGGGATTGCAGAATATGGGGAGGCAGAGGAAAAGAGGGACATTTCCACACCGCAGCAGCCAAAATGACATTTTTATGGGGCACAATGTATAAGGCAACTCTCAGAAAGCCCCAGCCGGCCCCCCTTTCCGTGGCATAATGCTGCATACTCACTGCGACTGGACGTGGGTGTGCGCAGTCCGTGGACGCGAGCCACCGAAAGGAAAAAAAGAAATCTATGTATATATTTTAAAAGAGGTTAGCCAAGAGTTAGCTAGAGGAGCCGGCGGCGGACGAGGGATGCTGGGACTCCGCTCGGTCCGAATGAGACGGCTTTGGGAAACACATGGGGCTGCATCGTGGCATCCGTCCCCCGGCTGCGAAGGAACACCGGGAGCCTTTCCCTGCAGAAAAAGCTGCCAGGCGAAGCCAAGTGTCCTTGAGGGAATGGACAGTTCGAAACCCTCCTCCTCCTCCTCTTCGTCGTCCCAAAGGCACACTTTCCAAGGGTTTCACAAACCGAGGGAGGGCTGGAGAAGAGGAAACTCCAGATCGGCCAAGACGACAGGGAGGAAGATGCCGTGAACAGGAGGAGGGGGGGGGATAAAAGGGGTACGAACCCAATGACGTGGAGACAGGGCTTCCTATTTGGGCTCGGAGGGGAGAGGAACGAGGGAACGGGATAAAAAAGAAGGAGGGAGAATGCTGAGCTCAGTCCTTTGCCATCTTCCGTTCTTCTCAAGGATGGGAACAGAGTGATGTGGCCGCTCTGGATTTGGACACAACAGCCAAGACAATGTGCAGCCAGCCAAATCTATATATCAAATATAGGTACTGTATATACTCAAGTATAAGGCTAGTTTTTCAGCCCTCTTTTTAAGATGGAAAAAGCCCCCCCTCGGCTTATACTCGGGTGAGGGTCCTGGTTGGCTTATATTTGGGTCAGCTTATACTCGAGAATATATGATACATTTATTATTTTTCTCTATTATTATTGGTATTATTACATTTATTATTTTTCTCTATTATTGTTGCTACTATTACATTTATTTTACTCTATTTTTATTGTTATTATTAACTTTTATTATTCCAACAACTATCATGTCAGACTACACAGAGAAACCATTGAAATCCACAAGCATGTGGACAACTTCAACAGAAAGGAAGAAACCATGAAAATGAACAAAATCTGGCTACCAGTACAGTAGAGTCTCACTTATCCAACATAAACGGGCCAGCAGAATGTTGGATAAGCGAATATGTTGGATTTTTTTTTTTCGTGTCAGGAGCAACTGAAGTTGCTTCTGGAGTGAGAGAATTGGCCGTCTGCAAGGACGTTGCCCAGGGGACGCCCGGATGTTTTGATGTTTTACCATCCTTGTGGGAGGCTTCTCTCATGTCCCCGCATGGAGCTGGAGCTGATAGAGGGAGCTCATCCGCACTCTCCCCGGGTGGGATTCGAACCTGGCAACTTTCAGGTCAGCAACCCAACCTTCCAGTCACTTAGTCCACTATGCCATCTGGGGGCTCCAATATGTTGGATAATAAGGAGGGATGAAGGAAAAGCCTATTAAACATCAAATTAGGTTATGATTTTACAAATTAAGCACCAAAACATCATGTTATACAACAAATTTGACTGAAAAAGTAGTTCAATAAGCAGTAATGTTATGTTGTAATTACTGTATTTACGAATTTAGCACCAAAATATCACGATATATTGAAAACATTGACTACAAAAATGGCTTGGATTATCCAGAAGCTTGGATTAGCGAGGCTTGGATAAGTGAGACTCTACTGTATTACATTTATTGGGGTTGTTGTATGTCTTTTGGGCTGTGTGGCCATGTTCCAGAAGTATTCTCTCCCGACGTTTCGCCCACATCTATGGCAGGCATCCTCAGAGGTTGTGAGGTATGGATAAACTAAGTAAGAAAAGGAAAGAATATATATCTGTGTAGAGTCCAGGGTGTGGCAAGAGTCCTTTGTCACTGGGAACCAGCATTAATGTTTCAGTTAATCATCCTAATTAGCATTGGAAAGGTTTTGTCTCTTGCCTGGGGGCCATCCTCTTGCCCAAATGATTCATTGGAATTTATGCCTCAAGTACCACCTCCCTGCAGTAAAGAACTGGTGGGATCACAAACCTGCAAAGGTTGTGGAAAATGAACATGCAAAGATACTGTGGGACTTCTGAATCCAGACTGACAAAGTTCTGGAACACAACACACCAGACATCACAGTTGTGGAAAAGAACAAGGTTTGGATCATTGATGTTGCCATCCCAGGTGACAGTCGCATTGATGAAAAACAACAGGAAAAAAACAGCCGCTATCAGGACCTCAAGATTGAACTTCAAAGACTCTGTCAGAAACCAGTGCAGGTGGTCCTGGTGGTGATGGGCACATTGGGTGCCATGCCAAAAGATCTCAGCCGGCATTAGGAAACAATAGATATTGACAAAATTACGATCTGCCAACTGAAAAAGGCCACCCGACTGGGATCTGCGCGCATCATCCGAAAATACATCACACAGTCCTAGACACTTGGGAAGTGTTCGACTTGTGATTTTGTGATACAAAATCCAGCATATCTATCTTGTTTGCTGTGTCATAATAAAATAATAATAATAATAATAACAACAACAACAACTTTATTTTTCTATCTCGCCTCCATCTCCCCGCAGGGACTCGGAGCGGCTTACACAGGGCCAAGTCCAAAAACAGATAACAGGCAAAATAAAATACATATAAAACAGCAACCTTCACCCAGATAAAAAAAAAATAAAAACAAAATAACACAATATAATGACAATTATGACAAGTGACACACTCTCAGCCTTGGAGGAAGGTAATGAACCTAGCCAGGAAAACCCCGCAATAGCTTGACCTTCTGATCATCATAAATCAAAAGCAACTTGAACAAGAATGCTTTGTATTTCCAAGACTCGGCACCTTTCAGTGCCCTTCGCAATGTGATTTTCAAAAGTATGTTTCTAAATAAAAAAGAGCAATGAAAGCAAGCCTTCTCAGGTCTCGATCCGGGGACAACGGCACCCGTTTTGGGGGAACTTGGCTTTTCCACCGGCGTTGTTGACGTGGCCAAGGATCCAAAAGAGAAAGACAGCCCTTGCTTTTTGTTTCCATCCAACAATCCCTGGGACGTGGCCAACTCCGGATTATCAGTCCGAGGAAGTGGATCCGATGCCCATGAAGAAGTTGGCAGCGTTTCCGCGCCAGGCCAAACAAACAGAAAGGGAAGGTGGGGCCCGGAACGGAGTCCATGAGATTTCAGATTTCTACCTGCTAAAGAGGCCAAAGAGAGGGCTCTGAAAGAAGGAGAAAAGCAAAGCGGAGAAAAAGGCCAAACCGATCAGAACAAGGAGCAGAATCAAGCAAAGACGGGAACGCTATAGCCCTCCAGAAGCAACTGGACTATAACTCCTAGCTTTCCTCACCTTTCTTGCCCAAGGATGTGGGGAGTTAGAGTTAAGCAACATCTGGAAAGCCTATGTCAACGTTTCTCAACCTGGGGGGGTCACAAGAGGGGTTTCACAAAAAAAATCAGAAAACACATTTCTGATAGTCATAGGAACCCAAATCCCTCCGGTATTTTCTAATAGTCATGGGGGATCTATGTGGGAAGTTTGGCCCAATTCTATCATTGGTGGGGTTCTTTGATTGCAGGCGAACTATAAATCCCAATGAAACGTAAAAAGGATAGTATGGTATGTAATGTGTGAGTACTATGTTAAGTAATGTAATATTTCTTCTATATAAACAACTTTTAGTGGCATTTGTTATGCAAGTTGCCAAAGAAGGGGATGATATCTTATTAATATCCATCAAAATTGGATTTGATTAGAAACAGTGGTAGATCATAGGCCTCTAGAATCTCTTATATTTACTGATAATACATATTACAATGAATATTTCACTTTAGGTATCCACTACCTGTATTTACTTTGATTACATTAGTATGATTCTTAACATAAATGGAATACACTCAGCAACACTTACACAGATATTCTGGAAAAACTATTCCTCTTTATAGTTTGTGTCAGTTCTGTCAAATAAAAATCAAAACCAAACTCCCAAATGCCAAGGTCTATTTTCCGCATACTCCACCAGTGTTCACATTTGGGCATATTGAGTATTCATGCCAAGTTTGGTCCAGATCCACCATTATTTGGAGTCCACAGTGCTCTCTGGATGTAGGTGAACTACAACTCCCAAACTCAAGGTCAATGCCCAACAAACCCTTCCAGTATTTCCTGTTGGTCATGGGAGTTCTGTGTGCCAAGTGTGGTTCAATTTTATCATTGGTGGAGTTCAGGATGCTCTTTGATTGTAAGTGAACTATAAATCCCAGCAACTACAACTCCCAAATGACAAAATCAATCCTCCCCAACCCCACCAGTATTCAAATTTGGGTGTCCTGGTTATTTGTGCCAAATTTGGCCCAGTGAATGAAAACATACTACATATCAGATATTTACATTATGATCCCTAACAGTAGGTAAATTACAGTTATGAAGTACAGTAGAGTCTCACTTATCCAAGCTAAACGGGCCGGCAGAAGCTTGGATAAGCAAATATCTTGGATAGTAAGGAGTAAGGAGGGATTAAGGAAAAGCCTATTAAACATCGAATTAGGTTATGATTTTACAAATTAAGCACCAAAACATCATATACAACAAATTTGACAGATAAAGTAGTTCAATACCCAGATATATTATGTTGTAATTACTGTATTTACGAATTTAGCACCAAAATATCACGATATATTGAAAACATTGACTACAAAAATGGCTTGGATAATCCAGAGGCTTGGATAAGCGAGACTCTACTGTAGCAATGAAAATAATTTTATGGTTGAGGGTCACCACAATATAAGGAACTGGATTAAGGGAAGGTTAAGAATTGCTGCCCTATGCCATAAAATAAGTCAGGAAGATATCCATTTACTGGTTTTGAACAAGAAGCCATTCTGACATTGAAGTTGGCATAATGGACGATGCGAGACCAAGGTTCGAATCCTATTTGGCCATGGAAACCAACCAAAAGTCACACCCTCTCAGCCCCAGGCAGGCAAAGTTCTTCTGACAAAATGTGGCCTAGAAAATCTCAATAGTTGGAGACATATAATCGCAAGCCAAGGGGAGCTGCACTATCAGGATCCATTACTTATGGAAACTGAGGATCTGCCACACGATTCACTCTTATATTCAGATCCTTAGGATCTCTACTGTTGAATGTAATGTGTCGGTAAATATTTCCGTTCTCCTCTGTGATGCCAGTCCTATGCTTCCTCTTTGTGTCCTGGCAGCAACGAAAATCCAGGCTTAATTTATTCTGACATTGCGGTCGACTGCTACAGGGATGCCCTTAGCAAATGGAAACTAATCTAATTTATATTATCTACATAATAATAATAATAATAATAATAATAATAATAATAATAATAATAATAATAATAATATTTTTATACCCAAAGGGACTCGGGGCGGCTTACATGGGGCCAAGCCCGGTCATCAACAATATAAAAACAAGCAATAAAACAAGTCAAACAACAATAAAATAAGTCATAAAAATCACATACAAAACAATGATAAAATCCTGGATAAGATCTAGAGCAGGGGTCCCCAAACTAAGGCCCGGGGGCCGGATGTGGCCCTCCAGGGTCATTTACCTGGCCTCCGCCCTCAGTTTTATAATATAATATTTTTATATCAGTTTTAATAATATAATATATTGTATATACATATAATATTGATAATAATCTTATGTTATACAAGGTAATACTAATAGTAATACCATATAATAATATTAATGATATATTATATATTACATATTATATAATAGTATAGTGGTATAGTTCAATATAGTAATATATAATGCTAATATTGTGTTATGCTAATAATATAATATATTGTATGTACATACAGCTGCTCTGAGTACCCTTCGGGGTGAGAAGGGTGGGATATAAATGTAGTAAATAAATGCAGTAAATAAATAATTAATTTGAGACTTAGGTTCGGCCAAAGTCTGACATAACTTGAAGGCACACAACAACAACAATCCTAATTAACTTGACTATCTCATTGGCCAGAAGCAGGCCCACACTTCCCACTGAAATCCTAATAGGTTTATGTTGGTTAAAATTGTTTTCGTTTTTAAATATTGTATTGTTCTTTCGTTGTTGTTGTTGTTGTTGTTGTTGCACTACAAATAAGACATGTGCAGTATGCATAGGAATTTGTTTGTTTGATTTTTTCAAATGATACTTCGGCCCCTCAACAGTCTGAAGGATTGTGGACCGGCCCTCTGCTTAAAAAGTTTGGGGACCCCTGATCTAGAGGAAACTGAGCCAAAAGTGCTAGTTATGTCGGTATCAATACATTATATTGTATTTTAGCGGTATCAAATTTTAAGAGGCAAGATGTTTGATGTAGTGCTTTTATATTGCATGCATTTGTTTGTATGCGACTGGCCTATATATGGTCTACGCCTCAATACTTAAGGGCTAACCTTTATCTAGAGAGCCCGAGGATAGAAGAGCACACGCAGTGCTAACAGGCACAAGCCTTCTTTTTACTACTTCCACCAATTAAAACATCACTACCCAGGATTTAATAACATGTCCCATAAGTACTGTATGGTTTAAACCACATCACATAAAACGCTTTGGGAGGATTATTAAGCGGGACCAAAAGCTGGCACAAAACGCACACAACCGAAAGATGTATGCCGGCGGGGAGCAATAATAAAGAGTGAACAAAACCTTGTTACCTGGCTTTGCATTGGAATAAATTGCCCTGCGAAATCTCCAGAGCCCAAAGCCTAGGAAACGAAGGCAGTGAGAGACATCCAGGCCTCTGTAATCCGTCCTCGCTTGTTATTCCGATCCTCTTTAGATCATTAGGGTAACAAGATGAACCTACATGGAGACGGCACATAACCTGTCGGTCAGGTTCATGTAGGCTTGAAGGAGGAATCCCACTATGCTCATTCTAGGCTATTGAGGCTCTGTGGCCTCAATGTTTACAAAATATAAATACATTTTACAATTAGTCAGAAAGAGGGCCTTTTTGTGGGAATCTGAAATCAATCCAATGCTGCACAGCAAGGGCCGTAACCCTCCAATCCTTCTAGCTGCAGAAATCAGTCAGCACAGGTATACTGCTCCTGGATATGGAGGCTCCACAGAAAATTTCATGGTGCCACCTTAAACCAACTCATTTGCACCAGATGCCTCCAAGGAAAAAAAGTTCAAAAACAGCATTTCCCTTTACTCAAAGTAAGAGTAAGACCTACAAGACCAAGAACAAGCCACAAGAGTCAAAACAAAGATCCACTCAGAGGAAAAGTGTTCTTAACCAGACATCAAGGGAACCACTGACCGCATAGGGAAGCAGCTTATCTGTCCGAATGTGTCTCCCACTATGACCCATCTCGAAGCTTAAGATCGTCAGGTGAGGCCCTGCTCACAGTCCCGTCAACCTCACAGGTGCGGCTGGCGGGGACGTGAGACAGGGCCTTTTCAGTAGTGGCTCCGCGCCTATGGAACGCCCTCCCCATTGAAGTCAGGCAGGCTCCCTCCCTCCTGTCTTTCCGAAAGAGAACAAAAACGTGGTTATGGGACCAGGCATTTGAGCATGAGTAGCAGCAAAAATGAGATATGAATATATGACCCACTGACAGACCCCACCTGGACATGGAAAGCGTCTTAAATGTATATTTAAATGTATAATTATGTATATTTTTAATGTATATTCTTAATTTTATTGCAATTTTAATCTTGATGGATTTTTAAATTTGATGAAAACTGTTTGTTGATGTGTATGTTTATATTGTAAGCCGCCCTGAGTCCCCTAATGGGTGAGAAGGGCAGGGTAGAAGTGATGTAATAAATAATAAAATAAATAAATAAAATGAAGAAACACAATATACAGTAGAGTCTCACTAATTCAATGTTCTGTATTATCCAACACAGTCTGCCTTTTAGTAGTCAATGTTTTTATAGTCAATGTTTTCAATACATTCATTTGGTTCGTAATTTGTAAATACAGTAATTACTACATAAGCTTGCCATGTACTGAACTACTTTTTCTATCAATTTATTGTAAAACATGATGTTTTGGTGCTTAATCTGTAAAATCATAATTGCCCAGGCATGAATTAAGGAACATTTAAGGCACTGCAGACTAATTCAGCCAGAGAAGTCAGCCATAGCAAAGCATCTGATGAACCAACCTGGACGCAGTATATTATTGGAAAACACAGAAATGCTAGAACATTCTAACAGCCACTATGTCAGACTACACAGAGAAGCCATTGACATCCACAAGCATGTAGACAATTTCAACAGAAAGGAAGAAACCATGAACATGAACAAAATCTGGCTACCGGAATGAAAACCTCTAAAACCAGGACAGAAAATAAAGGACACTAAAAAAAAAAGGGAATTCCAGACAAGAAACAATCAAGGCCAGCTAACACCTCCTAACAAAGGATTCCTCCAGGCAGGAAGCAGCCAGTCTTTGAAGCTGCAAGGCCATTCAATGCTAATCAAGGTAATCAACTGCAACATTCACACTTGCCTCAAACAGACGAGAGTTCTTTCGCCCACCCTGGACATTATTCCACAGATATATAAACCCCACTTGCCTAGTTTCCAACAGATCTCACAACCTCAGAGGATGCCTGCCATAGATGTGGGTGAAACGTCAGGAGAAAAAGCTTCTGGAACATGGCCATACAGCCCAGAAACCTTAAAGCTACCTCATTCATGCTGACTGCTCACTCCAAACCTGGGATCTAAATTAGTATTGCATTTATTTAATTTATATACCATCTTATCACAAGCAAAAAAGAAGTTTAGATCAATTCCCATTATAACTTGCAACAGAACATCCCCAAATTACAGGTGTTTCAGCCCACATTTGGGAAAGTCACACCTTTGAACTATAACTCCAAGAATCCTGCAGCCAACATGTTGTCCAAATGTAAATCCTGAGTCCATCCAGTTGTGCTTCCTCTAGCTCGCGTCTTAAAGAGAATTCCTTTACCACAAATAGATCAAAATATAAAATGACACTCTGTAACAACTTCTGAAACATTTTCTGTTCCTGGTTGAAAAGTGTTATTTCCTGTTTACTTCTGTAGGATTTCTTTTGAAAATATTTGATCTACTTCAGAAACTTTGTTTTTGTGGCTGCTACAAACTATATCGATTTGGTTGAAACTCAGTGAGATACTTGTTGAAAAACAATCGCAATATACTATATATACTCAAGTATAAGCCTAGTTTTTCAGCCCTTTTTTAAAAGACCGAAAAAGCCCCCCTCGGCTTATACTCGGGTGAGGGTCCTGGTTGGCTTATATTTGGGTCAGCTTATACTCGAGAATATATGGTACATTTATTATTATTTTCAATTATTGTTGCTACTATTACATTTATTTTACTCTATTTTTGTTATTATTAATAATAATACATTTATTATATCACTCATCTTATTATTATTGCATGTATTATTTTACTCTATTTATTATTACTTCTATTATTTTCCTGTATTTATTATTATTATTACATGTATTATTTTACTCTATTATTTTTAAAAGTATACATAAGCACATTTACATTGAAAAAGAGAATAATGACTTGATCAGAGTTGGACAGTCTTATCTTAAATTAGAGCTTGATGTAAATATTAAAAAAACATTTAACCTACTGATGCCTCAATTAATGTAATTTTATTGGTATCTACAGTAGAGCCTCACTTATCCAACACTTGCTTATCCAATGTTCTGGATTATCCAACGCATTTTTGTAGTCAATGTTTTCACTATATCGTGATATTTTGGTGCTAAATTCATAAATACAGTAATTCCTACATAGCATTACTGCTTATTGAACTACTTTTTCTGCCAAATTTGTTGTCTAACATGATGTTTTGGTGCTTAATTTGTAAAATCATAACCTAATTTGATATTTAATAGGCTTTTCCTTAATCCCTCCTTATTATCCAACATATTCACTTATCCAACATTCTGCTGGCCCGTTTATGTTGGATAAGTAAGACTCTACTGTATTTGGGTCAGCTTATACTCGAGAATATATAGTACATTTATTTTTCTCTATTATTGTTGCTACTATTACATTTATTTTACTCTATTATTATTATTATTATTATTATTATTATTATATTTATTATTTCACTCTGATCTTATTATTGTTGCATTTATTATTTTACTCTATTATTATTATTATTACATGTATTATTTTACTCTATTATTATTAAAAGTATACATAAGCACATTTACATTGAAGATGAGAATAATGATTTGATCAGAGTTGGACAGTCTTATCTTAAATTTGAGCTTTATGTAAAGATTCAAAAACATTTAACCTACTGATGCCTCAATTAATGTAATTTTATTGGTATCTATTTTTATTTCTGAAATTTCCCACCCTCGGCTTATACTGGAGTCAATGTTTTCCCAGTTTTTTTGTGGTAAAATTAGGTGCCTCGGCTTATATTCAAGTATATACGGTATATGCTGCACGATGTCCCACGCAAACAAAGTTTTTGCAATTGAATAAACCTTTTTCTAAAAAACATTTATAACCCAGGAACAAAAATCGCGTTTCCTAGTGTTAGCATATTGCTTAACAGATTTGGCGAGACAATGCCTTCCTAATTTTCAAACCTTTTCAAAATACCAACTCAAACTGAATTTTGGAAATAAGCCTCAATTAAAACCTACTAGCCAGATCTACCTGGCCAGGAGAGAGGTTATAACAGACTCACCTTTGTGCCGATACGGTTATGGGAATATCTCCCACTCTCAGGAGGCTGGTGGAGGTGTTGCGGTTCCCCGAAACGTCAGGGAGACCATTTAACATTGAGCCAAAATGGCAGTTGAAAAGGAGGAAAGAAAAGGATGTTGGCTGAGCGACTCGGCAGCCTGGAGAAACCTGAAACCGACACACCTGAGCTTGCATCACGGCCCCGTCGCCTTCACAGGTGCCGATGTGGGCGGGATAGCATTCCTCAGGCACAACCCCGACCTTTTACCGGCGAGGCAAGGCCACAATGTCCCAGGTAAGAAGCGATCGGAGTGACGGGCACGTCCTTGTAGCGGATAGAAACTTGTATCGATCCTTTATTGACTGTTGCACAGCAAACAGGACAATTACTTACAAAGTTAGGACCGCACAATTAACCAGGAAATAACACTTTCAAACCAGGAACAGAATTTTTTTCAAATTTATTACTACCGTATATACTCAAGTATAAGCCGACCCGAATATAAGCCAAGGCACCTAATTTTACCACAAAAAACTAGGAAAACTTATTGACTCGAGTACAAGCCGAGGGTGGGAAATGCAGCAGCTATGGGTACATTTCAAAAATAAAATTAGATACTAATATAATTACATTAATTGAGGCATCAGTGGGTTAAATGTTTTGAGCATTTACTGTATTTCAAAGAAAAACAGTAATCTAACTCTATAAGTGGAAAAGCAACAATCTATATACAGTAGAGTCTCACTTATCCAAGCTAAACGGGCCGGCAGAAGCTTGGATAAGCGAATAACTTGGATGATAAGGAGAGATTAAGGAAAAGTCTATTAAACATCAAATTAGGTTATGATTTTACAAATTAAGCACCAAAACATCATGTTAGACAACAAATTTGACAGAAAATGTAGTTCAATACACAGTAATGTTATGTTGTAATTACTGTATTTACGAATTTAGCCCCAAAATATCACGATATATTGAAAACATTGACTACAAAAATGGCTTGGATTATCCAGAGGCTTGGATAAGCGAGGCTTGGATTAGTGAGACTCTACTGTATATAAAAGGGTAGTGACATTTCAGCCTAGGACAAAACAACAAAACTACACGTCCCAGAAAAACTAAACTTGGCAGCACAACCCCTCATCCATGCCTCTACGTTCATACAACAAACAGCTCCAGCTACTCCAGAAAACGGCCAGGCTTTGAGGCTGCAAGGCTATTCACTGCTATCTATATATATAAAAGGGTAGTGACATTTCAGCCTAGGACAAAACAACAAAACTACACGTCCCAAAAACACTAAACTTGGCAGCACAACCCCTCATCCATGCCTCTACGTTCATACAACAAAAAGCTCCAGCTACTCCAGAAAACGGCCAGGCTTTGAGACTGCAAGGCTATTCACTGCTATTCCACCTGGCCAACAAAGGATTCCCATAAGCCACAGCAACGCGTGGCCGGGCACAGCTAGTAACTTTATAATAATCATCATCAGCAACAGCTTCATTTGTCTACACCACCTGTATGGGAAACATTAGGTTTCCAGATAAGGGATTCTCAATCTATTCTTCTTTTAGGACAGTGGTTCTCAATCTTCCTAATGCCGTGACCTGTTAATACAGTTCCTCACTTTGTGACAACCCCCAACCATAAAATTATTTTCCTTGCTACTTCATAACTGTCATTTTGCTACTGTGATGAATCGTAATGAAAATATCTGATATGCAGGATGTGTTTTCATTCACTGGACCTAATTTAGCACAACACCCGATACACCCACATTTGAATCCTGGTGGGGTTGCAGGCGGGATTGATTTTGTCATTTGGGAGTTGTAGTTGCTGGGATTTGTAGTTCACCTACAATCAAAGAGAATCCTGAACTCCACCAATGACAAAACTGAACCAAACCTGGCACAACAGAACTCCAACCAATAGAAAATACTGGAAGGGTTTGGTGGCCATTGACCTTGAGTTTGGGAGTTGTAGTTCACCTACATCCAGAGAGCACTGTGGACTCAAACAATGATGGATCAGGACCAAACTTGGCACAAATACTCAATATGCTCAAATTTGAACACTGGTGGAGTTTGGGGGAAATAGGCCTTGACATTTGGGAGTTGTAGTTGCTGGGATATATAATTCACCTACAATCAAAGAGTATCCTGACCTCCACCAATGATGGAACTGAACCAAACCTGGCACACAGAACTCCCACGACCACGGAATCGTGAAGCTGGAAAAATGTTTTTAAAAAATGCCTGAGTCTGTCTAATGTATGTTGTTTGTCTGTTGGCATTGAATATTTGCCATATACGTGTTCATTGTAATCCGCCCTGAGTCCCCTTCGGGGTGAGAAGGGCGGAATATAAATACTGTAAATAAAATAAATAAATAAATAAATAAATAGAAAATACTGGAAGGGTTTAGTGGGTATTGACCTTGAGTTTGGGAGTTGTAGTTCACCTAATCCAGAGAGCACTGTGGACTCAAACAATGATGGATCTGAACCAAACTTGGCACAAATACTCAATATGCCCAAATTTAAAAATTGCTGGAGTTTGGGGAAAACAGACCTTGACATTTGGGAGTTGTAGTTGCTGGGATTTATAGTTCACCTACAATCAAAAGCCCCTTGAACTCCACCAACAATATGGCCTGGGCTGTGGCGCAGGCTGGTGAGCAGCCAGCCAGCTGCAACAAATCACTCTGACCAAGAGGTTATGAGTTCGAGGCCAGCTCGGAGCCTATGTTTGTCTTGTCTTTGTTCTATGTTAAAGGCATTGAATGTTTGCCTTGTATGTGTAATGTGATCCGCCCTGAGTCCCCTTTGGGGTGAGAAGGGTGGAATATAAATACTGTAAATAAATAAATAAACAACAGAATTGGGCTAAACTTCCCACACAGAACCCGCATGGCCAACAGAAAATGCTGGTCTTTCGCGACCAGGTTGAGAAATGCTGGTTTAGAAAATATAGACAAGGAAATAATAGGAAAAAAATAGCAGAATTAGAAATGAGTAATTTTTTTAAATTTGGAGGTGCGCAATGAATACAGCTTCCTGAATGGAATCCTTCCACACTCCTTCATCCTATTCTATAAACCTATAAATAGCAACCTGTGGTTTTCGAAGACGTTTCCAGAGAGATGTTGCGGCAACAGCATTAAAGGCTGACAGTTTTATTAGTGGACTCTGCCCCGGCCTTCTTCCCTTGCAACCAACAGGAGAAATGAGATACAGAGGAATAAATCAAGAAAAATACAGAGAAGGCCAACATCTGCATGTTTTGATCTTAGGCACTCCAAAGGGCATCTAATCTGCTCCCCTTCAGCCAGGCAGGAAAACACAATCAAAGCCCTCCTGACAGACAGAAAGCCTGCCTCTCTTAAAAACCTACAGATAGGTTTAATCCCTATCTGGAGATTTTTAAAGAGAGGCAGGGTGGCTGTCTGTCTGAAGTGGAGTGCTGGTGCTGTTCAAGTATCACAGTTTGTTGACAGATTTGCAGTAATTAACGTTAAAATTGATAGGTTTACAATTAAGAAAAATCAATTGAAACTACTGTTTACTATGAACCCCATGGAGCGGATATAGAGGAAATTACACAAGAATCAATTATGGGATAAAGAGCTTTATACAGGGCTGTGGCGCAGGCTGGAGAGCAGCTGCAATGAATCACTGCAATGAATCACTCTGACCAGGAGGTCATGAGTTCAAGGCCCGCTCGGAGCCTATGTTTGTCTTTGTCTTTGTTCTATGTTAAAAGGCATTGAATGTTTGCCTATATGTGTAATGTGATCCGCCCTGAGTCCCCTTCGGGGTGAGAAAGAAGGGCGGAATATAAATGGTGTAAATAAATAATAAATAAATATACAGTAGAGTCTCACTTATTCAACATAAACGGGCCGGCAGAATGTTGGATAAGCGAATGTGTTGGATAATAAGGAGTCATTAAGGAAAAGCATATTAAACATCACATTAGGTTATGATTTTACAAATTAAGCACCAAAACATCACATTATACAACAAATTTGACAGAAAAAGTAGTTCAGTACACAGTAATGCTATGTAGTAATTAATGTATTTACAAATTTAGCACCAAAATATCACAATATATTGAAAACATTGACTACAAAAATGGCTTGGATAATCCAGAAGCTTGGATAAGGGAAGCTTGGATAAGTGAGACTCTACTGTATATTGAAAACATTGACTACAAAAATGCGTTGGATAATCCAGAATGTTGGATAAGCCAGTGTTGGATAAGTGAGACTCTACTGTAATTATGCCTTTTATATGCTGCAAAATTAGCAATTGGGTGGGGGGAGAGAACAGGGGCCAGAAATGCTAGGTTTCGAGAAGTATTAAGAAAATAAGAAATAAAGTGAAGTATGTACTGTAGTTAATGTTTTTGGGTTGCTAGAAGCAACCTCCTGCTAAATCCAAATCCTTTTTTAAAGGTTCTAGTTCTTACGGTGTTACCCACCTCTCCTAACAGCTCTGGAAGACGTTGAGCAGGTCACACTCTCTCAGCCTCCAAACAAATCATGCCCAGGAAATACAGCTATCTGATGCTTTGAGTGGGGTATTAAAACTGCATGAGACCACAATCTGAATACCAATTTGCCACAAAAACCACTGGTCAATCTCCTCTGAAAACAAAACCAGACCTATTAAGGAGATTGCCATATACCGTATATACTCGAATATAAGCCCACCCTAATATAAGCCGAGGCATCTAATTTTACCACAAACAACTGGGAAATCATTGACTCAAGTATAAGCAGAAGATGGGAAATTTCAGAAATAAAAATAGATACCAAAAATTACATTAACTGACGCATCAGTAGGTTAAATGTTTTTAAATATTTACATCAAGCTCTAATTTAAGGTAAGACTGATTAAATCATTATTCTCATCTTCGTCATTGTAAATGTGCTTATTTATCCTTTTAATAGTAATAGAGTATTTATTATTATTACATGTATTATTTTCCTTTATTTATTATTACATGTATTATTTTAAAGGAAAATAATACATGTAATAATAAATAGTATAGAATAATAAATGTAATAAGATCAGATTGAAATATATTAATAATAAAAATAGAGTAAAATAAATGTAATAGTAACAATAATAGAGTACAGTAATAAATGTAATAATAGAATAAAATAATAAATGTAATCTATATATATAAAAGGGTAATGAAATTTCAGCCTAGGACAAAACAACAAAACTACACATCCCAGAAACACTAAACTTGGCAGCACAACCCCTCATCCATGCCTCTACGTTCATACAACATAAAGAAAAGAAAAATAAAGTCCTAATTAGAGGGAGAGGAATAATTGTTTTTTTCCAATTGCTGCCAGTTAGAAGGCTAAGCTCTGCCCACTTGGTCTCCTAGCAACCCACTCAGTCCGGGGGACAGGCAGAGTTAGGCCTCACTTAGGCCTCTTCCACACTGCCTATAAAATACAGATTATCTGATTTTAACTGGATTATATGGCAGCACAGGCTCAAGGCCCTTCCACACAGCTATACAACCCATTTATAATCTTATATTATCTGCTTTGCACTGGATTATTTTGACTCCACACTACCATATAATCCACTTCAGTGTGCATTTTATACAGCTGTGTAGAAGGGGCCTCATATAATTCAGTTCTAAGCAGATAATATAAGATACTTTATTTTCCATACCACCATACTTCGCCACAGCAACACGTGGCCGGGCACAGCTAGTATCTATATATATAAAATAGTAATGAAATTTCGGCCTAGGACAAAACAACAAAACTACACGTCCCAGAAACACTAAACTTGGCAGCACAACCCCTCATCCATGCCTCTACGTTCATACAACAAAAAGCTCCAGCTACTCCAGAAAACAGCCAGGCTTTGAGACTGCAAGGCTATTCACTGCTATTCCACCTGGCCAACAAAGGATTCCCATAAGCCACAGCAACGCGTGGCCGGGCAAAGCTAGTAATACCAATAATAGAGAAAAATAATAAAAGTACCATATATTCTCAAGTATAAGCTGACCCAAATATAAGCCAACCAGGATCCTCACCCGAGTATAAGCCATGGTCCTAAACAAACAGCTGAAAAACTAGGCTTATACTCGAGCATATACAGTATTTGGGGTTCTCGAAAGCACAAAAGAACAACAAACAAGTCCACTAATTCTCTGTTCTCCAAACCCCAAAAACAGATTCCTGTTTCATTCTCCAGCTCTGATTATGAGAACCAACATTGCAGAAAAATGAGGTGATGCCGCTGACTTTTTTTCTCCATTTGCATATTTGGATTCAGGGTAAAAAATTCTACATTTTGGGATCAAGACAGCTGTATATACTATTTTGAAAAAAAATCCTCTTTTCTGCAAGGATGCCGACTTATCCCTCAAGGTCTATAAGACACTTCTTTGCTGCTTCCTTCCTCAGAAAGTGCTCTAATACTCTTTGCTTGCTCTCAGCACCCGCATCTGAAGACTTCAGTGTCAACTAGGAACATCCAGGCTTTTTAAAGCCCGTTTTCATTGGCGGCAAAGGCTCTGATCTTGACATTTCAGAGGCATGTGAATTTATAAGTCCTCTTCTATTCTCTACACTTCCAAAAGGGATTAATGGATCTTGAAAACTCCAAACCTCTCTTTCCATCCATCACGTTGCAAACACTTGAGAGTTCAACATCAGCCAAGGAAAGGAATAATATTTTCCCCAAAGATTCAGAGTGTAAAATTAAAATGGATGGCAATGGATACAGGCCAGTACCCAAGTCCCAAAATGCACAACTTCTGGTTTATTGTATACTAGCTTGGGTCCCCGCGATGCCCGAGTTATTTGAAAAGGGTCTTGTTTGTTTTGGGGTGTTAGGTAATATCAGTTTGGTCATATGTTACACTATTTCTTAGGAAAAAAACCTCAAGTCTTTGCTTTCGTTTTTTCTGAATGTTCCCATCTCTATATATAAATGAGTGATGGTATCACGGCGACCAACAAAACAACAAAACTACAGGCCCCCCAACCTCGAAATTTGACAACACAACCCATCATCCACACCTCTAGGTTGATACAACAAAAAGAAAAGAAAAATAAAGTCCTAATTAGAGGGAAAGGAATAATTGTTTTTATCCAATTGCTGCCAGTTACAGGGCTAATCTCTGCCTACTTGGTCTCCTAGCAACCAACTCAGCCGAGGGGACAGGCAGACTTAAGCCTCTCTTAGGCCTCTTCCACAGATTATCTAATTTGTTTTTATCCAATTGCTGCCGCTCCATGCAGTCATCCCACATGACCTTGGAGGAGTCTATGGACTATGCCGGCTCTTCGGCTTAGAAATGGAGATGAGCACCAACCCCCAGACTCAGACACGACTGCACTTAATGTCAGGGAAAACCATTACCCTTTACCTTAACTACCACCTATTCCTCAGTACTTTATTTCCCATACCACCATACTTCGCCACAGCAACGCGTGGCTGGGCACAGCTAGTTAGAAAATACAGAAGGATGTGGATGAACTACAATTCCCAAAAATCTTGGTCAATCATCCTAAAAATCCACCAGTATTCACAGTTGGCCATGTTCGGGCTATGTGCCAATTTTGGTCCAGATCTGTCACTTGCTGGGTTCAGTGTTCTCTGAATACAGGTGAACTATAACTCTCTGATGCCAAGGTCAATCACCCCAAGTTGGCAGCGTTAGGTATGTGTGCCAAGTTTGGTCCAGATCAGTCATCAATGGGGTTCAAGGGCTCACAAAATACAGGTGAACTGTAACTCCCAGAGATAAAGGTAAATCACCCCCAAAGTCTACCAGTGTTCCCAGCTGGCCATGTTGAATTTATGTGCCAAGTTTGGTCCAGATCAGTCATCAGATGGGTTCAGTGTTCTCTGAATACAGGTAAACTATAATTCCTAGATATCAAGGTCAATCACCCCCAAACCCCGCGAGTATGCAAAGTTGGCCATGTTGGGTCTGTGTGGCAAGTTAGTTCCAGGTCCATCGTTGGTGGAGTTCAGTGTGCTCTTAGACTGCAGGTGAACTATATATCCCATTATACAATATACTATGCTAGTATACTATACAAACCCTTTAAGTCAGGGGTCCCCAAACTAAGGCCCGGGGGCCGGGTGCGGCCCTCCAAGGTCATTTACCTGACCCCTGCCCTCAGTTTTATAATATAATATTTTTATATCATTTTTAATAATATAATATATTGTATATACATATAATATTGATAATATTATAATGTTATACAATATAATACTAATAATACCACATAATAATATTAATTATATGATATATATTATATATAATATTACAGTATAGTGGTATAGTTCAATATATATAATGCTAATATTGTGCTATGCTAATAATATAATATATTGTATGTACATACAGCTGCTCTGAGTCCCCTTCGGGGTGAGAAGGGCGGGATATAAATGTAATAAATAAATGTAGCAAATGAATAAATAAATAAATAATTTTAGACTTAGACTCGCCCAAAGTCTGAAATGACTTGAAGGCACACAACAACAACGACAATCCTAATTAACTTGACTATCTCATTGGCCAGAAGGAGGCCCACACTTCCCATTGAAATCCTGATAGGTTTATGTTGTTTACAATTGTTTTCATTTTTAAATATTATATTGTTCTTTCGTTGTTGTTTTGCACTACAAATAAGACATGTGCAGTGTGCACAGGAATTTGTTCAGGTTTTTTTTTTTCAAATGATAATTCGGCCCCTCCACAGTCTGAAGGGTTGCGGATCGGCCCTCTGCTTTAAAAGTTTGGGGACCCCTGCTTTAAGTCATGGTGAATTCTCCCCAAACCTCTATAGTATGTTCAGTTGCTGATGAAATCCTGTTTGCTGTATGCCATAGAAAAGAATAGGAAAAGGTCAAGGGAGAGGCAGTGGGTGGGGTCATGCAAATGGAGAGAGAAAGGAACATTGGGATGTGCTCACTGTAACCTGCAATGTCCTGGGAGAGAGTAACTTAGTGGTTCTACCACACTGGGAACTATAGCCTGTTGGTGGAAGCCAGAGGCTGTCTGTGTGAGCTGACACCTGTGCCACATACACACAGATTTTCACTTTTATTATCTGTATAGATAAAAATGCTTGGCTGAATAAACTACCCTATATATACGAGTAGAATAAGCTGACCCGAGTATAAACTGAGGCACCTAATTTTACCACAAAAAAAACCAGGAAAACTTTGACTCCAGTATAAGCCGAGGGTGGTAAATCTCAGAAATAAAAATAGATACCAATAAAATTACATGAATTGAGGCATCAGTAGGTTACATGTTTTTGAATATTTACATCAAGCTCTAATTTAAGATAAGACTGTCCAACTCTGATCAAATCATTATTCTCATCTTCTTCAATGTAAATGTGCTTATGTATCCTTTTAATAATAGAGTAAAATAATACATGTAATAATAATAATAAATACAGGAAAATAATACAAGTAATAGAGTAAAATAATAAATGCAAGAGTGAAATAATAAATGTATTCATAATCATTAAAATAGAGTAATAGTAGCAACAATAGAGAAAAATAAATGTAATAATAGAGAGAAATAATAAATGTACTCTATATTCTCGAGTATAAGCTGACCCAAATATAAACCAACCAGGTCCCTCACCTGAGTATAAGCCGAGGGGGGCTTTTTCAGTCTTAAAAAAGGGGCTAAAAAACTAGGCTTATACTCGAGTATATACAGTAATAATTTATGTATGTCTTTTTACAACCATGTTCAGATCTTCTAATGCCTGATGTCTAGATTAACCTGATCACAGCTCACAATTAGAGTTTAATCCCAGATGATCGACCAGTTTTGCAAATCAGCTTAATTTATAGAGCAACTCACAGGCACCAGATCCCCAATGGCTTTCCTGAAAATCCACTACTTATAGGTTTGCTGAAATCATATCTGAATTGAAATGGAAGTCTATTTTCACCTCCTATTTTGGCCCCAAAAAGTCACATCAGATGGCTCCGACCAAGGAAGAGGAATGCTGGGAGTTGGAGTCTGGCATCATTCACCTGAATAGTCCAGCTTCTGCTGTATCCTATGCAAATTTGCTGTACAAGGAAATTAAAGATAAAAACCCAAAGTGCTGTTAATCATAAACCAGGCTCTTGAGTGCAGAACAGAAAAAAGATGATGTAGAAATTGCTTTGTGGTTATTTATTTTTAGCAGCACCTGAAGCACTGCACACTTGGAGGCAGGAGAAAGAGACACTGAATGCACTAGTAAAAGCATTGAAAGTCCTGTTTCTCCAAATTCCTGCATATTAAAATGTGTCAACTGAAGACAGAGTTTTCGGCAACAGTGCCAAAGACAGAGGCAAGTCCAGAGGAAAAATATAGGCTTGTATTACTTTTATTATTGAGACATCACAATCTCTGTCTCAGAGGGTTTCAGGCAAGGGAAAAGCTGCACATCACAAGTGCTGAATCTGACTCAGCACATAGATGATTTTTGAAAAAGCAGATTACAGGAGTCATCTTCACAGATCTGCCAGCAGCTTATGATACTGTAAATCATCGCCTCTTCCTGAGAAAAATGTATAATACCACAAAGGATTACCACCTCACCTGCTTCGTAGGAAATCTCCTACAAAACAGGAGCCTTTTGTTAAGTTCCAGAGTCAGAGAAGCAGATGGCAAAAACAAAAGGACACCCTGTCTCAGGGGAGCATGCTTGCTCCATCAATATTTAACATTTACATAAATGATTAGCCACTGCCAGAAGGGACAAAGAGTTCCATCTATGCCGACAATCGTGCCATAACTGCTCAAGCAGGGAGCTTTGAAATGGTTGAACAGAAGCTTTAGGTGCTCTTACTGCCTATTACGGGGAAAACCAACTGATTCCTAGTCCATCTAAAATGCAGAAGTGTGCTTTTCACTTTAAGAACAGGCAAGCATCTTGAGCTCTGAGGATCACCTGGGAAGGAATCCCACTGGAGCATTGCAAAACACTGAAATACCTGGGCATCGTCCCCCATTCTGTATCTTTGCATTTCATTTTTTCTGCCTAAGTGGAGTATCTTGCATTTGTCCCTGTTGAACTCAATTTTGTTAGTTTTGGCTCATCTCTCTAATCTGCTACTCTGCTTCTGAGTATGCATGCCTAGTGTGGAATACATCTCACCGTTGATGTGGCTCTCAATGAGACATGCCGCATTATCACAGGATGTCTACACCCTACACCACTGGAGAAATCATATTATTTAGCTGGTATTGCACCACCTGATATCCGCCAGGAAGTAGCAGCCTGTAATGAAATGACCAAGGCATTGACATCTACGGCCCATCCTCTGTTCAGTTATCATCCAGCATGCCATTGCCATAAATCAAGAAATACCTTCCTAAGCTCTACAGAGATACTGACAGAAACACCTCAACAAGCAAGAGTCCAAAAGTGGCAGGCTAAAACCCGGAAGCTCAATCAGTGGGTGATACTGAATGAGAAATTCCTTCCTGGGTACACAGAAGACTAGACGACTTGGAAGGCACTGAACAGACTGCTCTCTGGCACGAGATGCAGAGCCAATCTTAGGAAATGGGGCCACAAAGTAGAGTCCACGGCATGCAAGTGTGGAGAAGAGCAAACCACAGACCACTTACTACAATGCAGTGTGAGCCCTGCTACATGCACAATGGAGGACCTTTTCACAGCGACACCAGAGGCACTCCAAGGGGCCAGCTACTGGTCAAAGGACATTTAGCATAACGCCAAGTTTTTAACTTTGTGGTTTTTAATACATTATAGCTGTATTCTCAATTTGCTTCTGACAATATTGCCAAGAAGTCCCTATGATACCACTGACATAAGTCAGAAATGCCTTGTATATACACAACAAATCAAAACCAAAGTTTTTGGAAAAACCAATCTGATCCCACTATAGACAGGACAGCCTTGTTGGATCCACGTGGAAACTGCCCAATTGAGACTATTGGGGCCTGGATAAATGCTCTAACCACTACCAATGCGATCTGCTTCCCTGTTGCCTTCCAATCTTCGTGTAATAATTAAAGAAAGTTAATGACAGACTTGACAAAGGGATTCCTCCCAGTGTTTGCTTCCTGTACGTTTTGACTCTGGGACTAAAATTCAAACATTCCCCAATCTGGAAACAAGGAACTAAGAGACAATAAAAGAAGCTAAGTGCCATGTTCCCGTCCCTTTTGAAGAGCCCCTTTCAGTGGGAACCCAAACCAACTCCAAAAAAAGCAGTCTAACAGGTTTTAGTGAGATAACAGAAGAGAAAAGTGCAAGAAAAAAAATTCAGCTGCAAGGGGGGGGGGGGGGGAGAAATGAATGAGTCTTGGTTGCCAAAAAATACATATCCAGGCAGTCCCTGATTTACAAACATCCAACTCATAGTTAAGAATGAGGGTGAAGCAACAGGAAGTGAGAGAAATCTACTCCTTTGAAGGGAAATTCACTCCTGAAAGGGTTATTATCATGGGAAAAAGTGGTCTCCAATGATGTCTTAGCTCCAATCCTTGTTTCCACCACCCACATTTTTTAAAATCCAATTATCAGAGGAACACAAAGTGAAGTGAAATCTTTTGAACAGGAACAGCGAGAGCAAAACATACACCACGGGCAGGCGGGGGGGGGGGGGGGGTAACCTTTACAGAACCTAACTTGTTCGTAACTTGGGAATGCCTATATATTGGCTATAAACAGTCGGGGCTGTGGCGCAGACGGGAGAGCAAACCAGTTGCAATTAACTGCAATGAATCACTGACCAGGAGGTCATAAGTTAGAGGCCCGCTCGGAGCTATGTTTGTCTTGTCTTTGTTGTATGTTAAAAGGCATTGAATGTTTGCCTATATGTGTAATGTGATCCGCCCTGAGTCCCCTTCGGGGTGAGAAGGGCGGAATATAAATGCTGTAAATAAATAAATAATAAATAAAATTGTGGTTTGAAGATCAGGCAACAACTCTGGGGACCACATAAGACACACTCTTTCAACCTCAGAAGAAACAAAGGCAAACCCCTCTCCAAAAAACCTTCGCAAGAAAAATCCATGATAGAGCCTAAAGGTAAAGATTTCCCCTGACGTTAAGTCTAGTTGTGTCCAACTTTGAGGGTTAGTGCTCATCTCCATTTCTAAGCCAAAGAGCCGGCGTTATCCATAGACACCTCCAAGGTCATGTGGTCACTGGCATGACCGAAAGGAGAGCTTTAACACACTGTGCCACTATGATAGAGCCTACCTATCCCCATAATTTCAAGCCAAGAAGTAGGCTTTAGTTTTTAGGGGGCTTTGGAAACACCAAGGAATTCAAAGGGCACAAAACTGAGTCCCAACTGAAGTTTCCTTTGATTTATTCTCATTTATGAATGCTTCCTTTCCTTTCCTTTGCAGACTGATTACATTTCCCTGCAATGTGATATTCCCCGCTGGCCTCCCCAAGGATTCGCTAGGTTTTATAAAAGCTTAAGAGGGTTTAATCTCACCCCAGAACTGCTTGTACTTGTTAAAGAATCAACACAAAAAGAAAGGAAAAAAATATGTTTACGGTGCAGATAAGCCAGCACAGAAGAACAGGGGTGGGCGCTCTAAATATCCTTTCTCTTGCATTCATTTAAATGCGTTTACACAGAAAAAATTCAAGAGATTTAATACCCGCAGTCCAAAAAAGGTAGCACCTATTTGTGTGAGCCATCATTATATTATTTCTCCGTTTTGCAATAAAGAAAACAAAGCATGTCTCACCTTCTATTTAAACAATCCCTTCCTTCTTCAACCATTCATCACATTATGATTATGTGTATTTGTACCCTGCTTTTCTTCTATGACTGGGACCTAAAGTGGCTTAACTTCAAAAACTTTATAGGTAGAAGATGAGTAAGGACAATGTTTGTATTAGGGATGATGGAATATATGGAAATGATAGAGCATTTTCAAGCTTCCTCATCTGTGAAATGGGCACAACTGCAACATCGCAGGGCATCGCCTTGAATCATGACAACAAGGGACAACAAAGGAGGCCGTGACACCACTTCTGATACCCGAGTTAAATTCCAAAGCGGCCCCACCCTGAAAGTATGACACCGGCTCACCTTTAACCAGAACTACCAGACCTGTCATTCAACGTTGGGAATATTATTCAGATTTCAGACTTCTCCGCAAGGCTCAGGTTCGCACCTCTCGGAAAAACCTCTGCTGGAATATCAGCCGCCGGAACAACGACAAAGACAAGGCACTTAAAAGGAGCCGAACGTTGAATTTTTTAAAGGGATCGCATTACAGAGAGAGGTGCCGGATTCAGGTCTCAACCTTGGAGCGGAGGAGACAGAAATAGAGGCAGGTTGCACTGTTCTGGCAAGGGCCGTTTCCCTCTCCAACTAATACAGTTCGAGCCTTCTACAAAGCTATGGAATAAAGGTACAGTAGAGTCTCACTTATCCAAGCTAAACGGGCCGGCAGAAGCTTGGATAAGCGAATATCTTGGATAATAAGGAGGGATTAAGGAAAAGCCTATTAAACATCAAATTAGGTTATGATTTTACAAATTAAGCACCAAAACATCAAGTTATACAACAAATTTGAGAGAAAAAGTAGTTCAATACGCAGTAATGTTATGTTGTAATTACTGTATTTACAAATTTAGCACCAAAATATCATGATATATTGAAAACATTGACTACAAAAATGGCTTGGATAATCCAGAGGCTTGGATAAGCGAGGCTTGGATAAGTGAGACTCTACTGTAGTTATATTTGGGCACACTTGGGCGTGGAAGGCTACAAACTTTGCAAAACTACAATGATTCCATAGCAGTGAGCAATGGCAGTTAAAAGTGGGGCTAAATGCATGAATTGTACATGGTTTCAACAGGCTATTGGGCAGAAAAAGTCATGTTTCCTAAGAAATTCTGCTTTGATTACTATAATGCCAAGTTTTAACTATGTTTGTGTTTTTAAATACATTACAACTGTTCACTTCTGATACAATAAATAAGATTCCAGCCCTTCTTACTAGACTTTTACACAAATGACCAGCCACTGCTAGAAAGGACTGACAGTTTCATCTATGCTGACGATCGCGCCATCACCGCTCAAGCAGGAAGGTTTGAAATGGTTGAACAGAAGCTCTCCGAAGCTTTAGGTGCTCTTACTGCCTATTACAGGGAAAACCAGCCGATTTCTAGCCCATCTAAAATGCAGACGTGTGCTTTTCACCTTAACAGACAAGACTCTCGGGCTCTGAGGATTACCGGGGAAGTAATCCCACTGGATTATTGCAACATACTCAAACACCTGGGAGTTACTCTGGATCATGCTCTGACTTACTAGTAGCACTACTTGACTATCAAGCTAAATAAATACTAGAAGGACTTGAATCCAGTCTGTAGTTGTATCCCAGAGACTTGTATTTTTTCAGCAAAACAGTCCACATTCCTAAACAGTAAACTCTCACCCATAAAACATGGACAAGAAAGGATCTGGTGGTAGATCAAAAACATTAACAAGTTTCAAAGTGCATCTACACTGTAGAATGAATGTGGTTCGGCCTCACTTTAAACTGCCACGGCTCAAGGTTATAGAATTTGAGGATTTAGAAGGTGTTTATGCCTACACTGCTAAAAACAAGCTATAGATCCCATGATGCAGTTAAAAGGGTACCAAACTGTGTTTGTTCCATAGATAGCAGCCTAAGTTGGCGAAAACTTTGGAGAACTTTGGCTCCAATGACACAAATATTTGTGCAGCCAACCAACCCTGGATATAATAATAAAAATCTCATCTGGTTTTGGAAACTTCGATCCCTGCCATCCGGGATTTTTGCCTCGTTGGTGCCTTTATTTATTGCCCAAATCCATCCCGCTCAGCAGGGCAAGGATCCATATCGATTGCCCTCTGTTTGCCCTGCCGGCCATTGACCGCTGACATGGCCAAAATCCCCTTCGCCCCCCCCCCTCCCCTCCCAAAAACCCACCAGGGCTCAGCGAGATCTAAGTCCATCCAAACAAGACTTGACAAGAGTCGGATTCTTTTGCCGAAAAGAGCCAATTAAGCAACCGATTCTCTGGAGAGAAACGCACCTCCATTCCTCCCCTCCTCTGAGCGAACACAAGGATATTGTTCCCAATGCGTGAGAAAAGCGAAACTGGAGTTTCAAGCCTTTGGTTTCAATCAGCTGATGGAAACCTGGAGAGGAAGTCTATAAACTCTGCAAGGTGTAAAAGGAAACTACAGGTTAAACATTACAAAAAAATTGGGGCAGGGAAGAGGTCAAATTCCTCCAATGGGGAAAATGCAACCGATAACAAGTACCCGATTCTTTTTCCCTCCTATTTACAGAATACAAGTCTGAAAGAGTTACAGTAATGCTGATCTGGGAATGCAACCTTTCCAAATCCCGATAAAAACCACGTCCTTCAGCAAAGGGCACTGTCCGTTTTTAAGGGAAAGGCATTCTTGACAATACAATTGTGCTCTTCTCTGCCATTGTGAGAATTGTAGGGCATGTTTGGGCTTAGAACACTCTGTATTATAATACTCTGATGACAGGCCCAGACATTTGCTCTCTTTTGGAAAACAGTCAGTTCCAAAACATCAGTCCACTTGTGGCTGCATCTACACTGCAAAACAAATGCAGTTTGATGCCACTTTAAGTGCCATAACCTCAAAGTTGTGGACTCCTGGGAGGTGTAGTTTGGTACAATGCCAACACCTTAGCTCTCTAGGTACTACCTGTGACCAGCCCTTGCCAGAAGGCATAGAGTGTTTCATCTATGTTAATGATTGTGCCATCACCGCCCAAGCAGGGAACTTTGAAATGGTTGAACAGAAGCTCTCCTAAGCTTTAGGTGCTCTTACTGCCTATTACAGGGAAAACCATCCGATTCCTAATCCATCAAAAACACATGCTAAAATGTGTGCTTTTCACTCTAAGAACAGACAAGCATCTTGAGTTGTGAGGATGACCTGGGAAATAATCCCACTGGAGCATTGCAGCATACCTAAATACCTGGGAGACACTCTGGACTGTGCGCTGACTTACAAGAAGCATTGTTTGAGTATCAAGCAAAAAGTGAGTGCTACAAACAATTATACGAAAGCTGACTGGCACAACCTAGGGATCACAACCAGACACAGTGATGATATGCGCCCTTGCACTTTGCTACTCTGCTGCTGAGTACGCATGACTGGTGTGGAACACACCTCACCACATGAAAACAGTGGATGTAGCTCTTAATGAGACATGCCGCATTATCGCAGGATGTCCACATCCCACACCACTGGAGAAATTATACTGTTTAGCCAGTATTACACCACCTGACATCTGTCGGGAAGTAGCAGCCTGTAATGAAAGGACCAAGGCAGTGACATCTCCAGCCCGTTCCCTGTTCGGATATCAGCCAGCACACCACCGACTTAAATAAAGAAATAGCTTTCTTCTAAGATCTACAGAGACACTCACAGGAAGACCTCAGCAAGCGAGAGTCCAAAAGTGGCAGGCTAACACCCGGAACCACAATCCATGGCTGATACCGGATGAGAAACTCCCCTTGGGCACACAGAAGACTGGGCAACTTAGAAGACGCTGAACAGACTGCACTCTGGCACCATGAGATGTAGTCAATCTTAAGAAATGGGGCCACAAAGTGGAGTCCATGACATGCGACTGGAGAACAGCAAACCACAGACCACCTATTACAATGCAGTCGGAGCTCTGCCACATGCACAATGGAGGACCTTTTTATAGCAACACCAGAGGCACTTCAAAGCAGCCAGCTACTGTTCAAAGGACATTTAGTATAATACCAAGTTTTTAACTTTGTTTGTGTCTTTAAGTACATTACAACTGTAGCCTCTATGACAAATAAAATAAATGCCAAAACTCCTGGGCAGAGAAGGCAAAAGCCCATGTAAAAACAACCTCAATGCTATAGGAGGCCTAAAAGTTGTCGTTTTAGATGGGCTTTCTGGAAAATCCCCTCCATGGAAATTCTGACAGGAAAGACCCAAGTCTTAGGGTTGCCATATGTCAGAAAGACTTGAAGGCACTCAACAACAATAGAGATTTGCTTTAGAGGGGGAACCCATGCAAGGTTCAAATATAAATAACCATAACCATAATAATAATAATAATAATAATAATAATAATAATAATAATAATAATAGACATTGACAAAATTACGATCTGTCAACTGCAGAAGGCCACCCTACTGGGATCTGCGCGCATCATCCGAAAATACATCACACAGTCCTAGGCACTTGGGAAGTGTTAGACTTGTGATTCTGTGATATGAAATCCAGCATATCTATCTTGTTTGCTATGTCATACAATAAAATAATAAAAAAATTATTGAGAGTTTTGGAGCACAAGACTCCTGACCTCACGATTGTGGGAAAAAACAAAGTATGGATCGTCGATGTGGAAATCCCAGGCGACAGCAAACTTGACAAAAAGCAACTGGAAAAGCTGACACGATACGAGGATTTAAAGATCGAACTGCAAAGACTGGCACGAGCCAGTAAAGGTGGTCCAAGTGGTGATCAGCAAACTGGGTGCAGTGCCTCAAGACCTTGGTCTGCACTTGAAAACAATCGATGCTGACAAAATTACCATCCATCAGTTACAAAAGGCCACCCTACTCAGATCTGCATGCATTATTCACCAATACATCACATAGTCCTGGACACTTGGATAATACAAAAACAAAACAAAAAATACAAAAACCAGCATGTCTCCTGTATCTTGTTGTGTATCTAATAAATAATAATAATAATGTATATGATTATTTTTGCACTGTTATATTGTGTTATATGTTGTTTTATTTTTGTTATATTGTATGGTGTCTGGGCATGGCCCCATGTTAGCCGCCTCGAGTCCCCATTGGGGAGATGGTGGCGGGGTATAAATAAAGTTTTATTATTATTATTATTATAAATAATAATAATAATAATAATAATGCATAGAGGATAAGCCTGGCTGTGTGTGGACTACAAAGCCAGGATAAATGGAACTTCCCTATTCCAAGACATTATCCCACTGTGTACAATGCTCCCAATAAACTTTTCTTTTTCAGATTCCCAGGTCAATGGTCCAAAAACCAACACATGCACTCATTTCCAGTTTTCTTCACCTGCCATTCCCTGTCTTTGGGATATATCCATCCTTTTAGATAACTGTTTCACAAACCATTTTTCATTCCACAGACTCAAGATGACTCATTACTCAGAGAGTTATTTCGAAGAGGAAACAGGTTGGTATCGCAATAAAAACAAGGCAATGACTCAAAGACGACTGCTCCCAATGGACAAAGGGATTCTGCAATTTAATAGTCCAAACAAGAAACTTCTCCAAACGCCAGGATTTGTACAGAGGCGACATGGGCTACTCACTTTGGGAGCATCTACACTGTCAAATAGATGCAGTTTGACAACGCTTGAACTGCCATGGCCGAATCAATGGGATCCTAGTTGTCGTTTAGCCACTATTTTTGGGCAGACAAGGCTAATTCAGTGATTCCATAACATTGAGGGGAAAAGGGGCAAAATCTGGCTACCAGTATTTTAAAAACTCTAAAAACAGGACAGTAGATAAAGAACAACACTCAGAAAAGAGGGGAATTCAAGAAAGGAAACAATCAGGGCCAGCTAACACCTCCCAACAAAGGATTTCCCCGGCAAGAAGCAGCCAGGCTTTGAAGCTGCAAGGCTATTCAATGCTAAACAAGGTGGCCAATTGCAACATTCACACTTGCCTCCAACAGACAATAGTTCTTTCTCCCATCCTGGACATTATTCCACAGATATATAAATCCCACTTGCCTACTTTCCAACAGACCTCACAACCGCTGAGGATGCCTGCCATAAATGTGGGCAAAACGTCAGGAGAGAATGCTTCAGGAACATGACAAGACAGCCCAGAAAACTCACAGCAATGCAGTGAGTGATTCCGTCCATGAAAGCCTTTGACAATACACTGTATATCATTATATATTATCTGTAGCAATTATATTTAATATGGTATTACTACATTTGAACTGCTAGGTTGGCAGAAGCTGGGGTTAATAGTGAGTGCTCACTCCGCTCCCTGGTTTCGAACCTGCGATCTTTCGGTCTGCAAGTTTAGTAGCTCAGCGCTTTAACATGTTGTGCCACTGAGGGCTTCTTACAGGCTATATTACAATGTTATTATTATATATAATTATATTGTATTATTAGTATTATACTAAATTATATATTACTATATTGTACTATAATGCACTATTAGTAATATTACATGTAATATATAATATACAATTATTATATTGTACTTTATTATTTTTCCACAATATCTGTACTGCACTACTAGTATATTATACTATTAGTATGATATAACATATTGTACTATATCATAAATTGTAGTATATGTAGTACATAATATATTCTATTACAACATTATTACTATTATAGATAATATATTATTACAGTAGAGTCTCGCTTATCCAACGTAAACGGGCCGGCAGAACGTTGCATAAGCAAATATGTTGGATAATGAGGGATTAAGAAAAAGCTTATTAAACATTAAATTAGATTATGATTTTACCAATTAAGCACCAAAACATCAAGTTATACAACAAATTTGACAGAAAAAGTAGTTGAATAAACAGTAATGCTATGTAGTAATTAGTGTATTTATGAATTTAGCACCAAACTATGTATTGAAAACATTGACTACAAAAATGCTTTGGATAATCCAGAACGTTGGATAAGCGAGTGTTGGATAAGTGAGACTCTACTGTATAACATACTATAATGCAATATTATTAGTGATATTACATGTAATATATTATATACAATTATTATATTGTACTGTATTATTTTTCCACAATATCTGTACTGCACTACTAGTATATTATACTATTAGTATGATATACAGTAGAGTCTCACTTATCCAACATTCGCTTATCCAACGTTCTGGATTATCCAACGCATTTTTGTAGTCAATGTTTTCAATATCCAACATATTTGCTTATCCAACATTCTGCCGGACCATTTACGTTGGATAAGCGAGACTCTACTGTACCATATTCAACTGTATCATAAGTTATAGCATATATAGTACATATTATATTACAACATTCTTATTAGTTATAATATATTAGTATTACAGTAGAGTCTCACTTATCCAACGTTCTGGATTATCCAACGCATTTTTGTAGTCAATGTTTTCAATACATAGCTAAATGCATAAATACAGTAATTACTACATAGCATTAATGCATATTGGGCTACTTTTTCTGTCAAATTTGTTGTATAACATGATGTTTTGGTCCATAATTTGTAAAATCATTACGTAACTTGATGTTTAATAGGCTTCTCCTTAATCTCTCCTTATTATCCAACATATTCGCTTATCCAACGTTCTGCCAGCCCGTTTACGTTGGATAAGCGAGACTCTACTGTATTTACAAATATGGCACCCAAATATCACAATGTATTGAAAACATTGACTACAAAAACAAGTTGGATAATCCAGAACGTTGGATAAGCAAGTGTTGGATAAGCGAGACTCTACTGTATTACATTACAATGTTGTTTTTGTATATTATTTCTACACAATTATCATTCAGAAT
This sequence comes from Anolis carolinensis, assembly GCF_035594765.1. Taxonomy (NCBI): domain Eukaryota; kingdom Metazoa; phylum Chordata; class Lepidosauria; order Squamata; family Anolidae; genus Anolis; species Anolis carolinensis. Next base: position 13,206,631 of record NW_026943825.1, on the reverse strand, counting down.
AGGGGGAAATGGCAAGAGAAACTTTCTGAAGGGAGGTTTGTCCACTCTGGGCCTTGACAACATCAAGGTAGAATAACCCTGCCGATAAATTATTTGAGTTATGAAGAGAATACTCGCCTTTCCACAGACATGCCTTGGTTTAGCCTTCAAATAATCCTTATAGCTGAGGTAAAAAGCTTTATATTTTGGGGAAAATTCTCTATTATGAGTTTGAGCTTTGACTTACCTTCGAAGACGCTCTCTCCTCGGCGCCTCACGCCTTCTGCTTTCTCTCACGGGCGCGCTCTGCTTCTTTACCTGCGCCTCGCGCCGGGCCACGCCCCACGCCGCTTCCCATTGGCTGCCGCGGATTCCGAGCGGCCACGCCCACTCCATAACCGCGCCCCGTTCCATTCCCAGTCCGCTCTTCTCCTTCTAAGGGGCGGGTTTGCTCCTGCTTGGTGGGCGGGGCTTGCTTGGGTGACGTCATCGGGCGGGAAGCACAACTCGGACTGGGCCAAATTGTGGGATCAAAATGGCGGAATAAAGGGGGCGGGGCACAGAGGAGTCCTTAGCAACCGGCCTTCTCCTTAGCAACCAAGCTAGGCCCAGGCCTGTATTCTATGTTCTTTTCTTTATTTACTAGCTTGGTATGATGAACTACACCTAACATCATGCCAGGCTGACCCCGAGAAACTCCATCACTACATAAAGTTGGGCAAGTTTGCTCTGGATGCATCATCAGTGGCGTTCAGTGTGCTCTCTGACTGAACTACAACTCCCACCATGGTGAGTCAGTCCCCTCAAAACCCTCCAGTAAGTTGAGTTAGTCATGGGGGTTCTGTGTGCCAAGTGACTTCCAGGCCCATCATTGTTGGAGTTCAGAGTGCTCTTAGATTGCAGGTGAACTATACATCCCAGTCCACTACAACTACAGTAGAGTCTCACTTATCCAACACTCACTTATCCAACGTTCTGGATTATCCAACACATTTTTGTAGTCAATGTTTTCAATACATTGTGATATTTTGGTGCTAAATTCGAAAATACAGTAATTACTACTTAGCATTACTGCATATTGAACTACTTTTTCTGTTAAATTTGTTGTATAACATGATGTTTTGGTGCTTAATTTGTAAAATCATAACCTAATTTGATGTTTAATAGACTTTTCCTTAATCCCTCCTTATTATCCAACATATTCGCTTATCCAACATTCTGCCGGCCCGTTTATGTTGGATAAGTGAGACTCTACTGTACTATAATTCATGGTGAATTCTCCCCAAACTCTCTAGTATGTTCATTGCTGATCAATTCCTCTGTTTGCTGTGCTCCATAGAAAAGAATAGGAAAGGGTTAAGGGAGAGGCAGTAGGCGGGGTCATGCGAATTCCACACTAATTGAGAGTCAGAAACACTGGGGTGTCTGTGGTGGAGGAAAAACAGAAAATCTAGGATGATTTGGGTGGTGGGCAGGGTGGTGTTTGTGGAGGACATGGGCATGGCTCTTGGACATGTTCACGGTGCTCGCCATAACCTGCAGTGTCATTGGAAGGAGGGCCATTGGTGTCTCCTGAGTAGTGGGAGAGAGAGCTGTTTTTGGAAATGGGAGCTTGTCCGTGTAGTGGACACCCCAGCCATATACACACAGATATATTTTCACTTTTAAAATGTGTATAGATATATAGAGATATTTATTTTCTTCTTCCTCCTCTCCTTATATATCTATATATATAAAAGAGTGATGGCATCACGGCGACCCACAAAACAACAAAACTACAGGCCCCCCAACCTCGAAATTTGACAACACAACCCATCATCCACGCCTCTAGGTTGATACAACAAAAAGAAAAGAAAAATAAAGTCCTAATTAGAAAGAGAGGAATAATTGCTTTTATCCAATTGCTGCCAGTTAGAAGGCTAAGCTCCTCCAACTTGGTCTCCTAGCAACCCAATAAAAATAATAAAAAACACTAAAAAAATTGATACAATAAAATACAGTAATAACAGAAAATAACTAAAAATAATAGAAGAAAATAATAAAATGTAATAAATAAAAAATATAACTTACAATAAAATTAATAAAAAATGCAAATAACGTCAAATAAAAATTGCACAACAAATTTTAACCAATACCACCACCACTTTGCCACAGCAACGCGTGGCCGGGCACAGCTAGTATATATATATATATATATACTAGCTGTGCCCGGCCACGCGTTGCTGTGGCGAAGTCTGGTGGTATGGGAAATAAAGTATTGAGGAATTGGTGGTAGTTAAGGTAAAGGGTAAAGGTGTGGAGTCCAGATAATCCAGTTAGAGCAGATAATATAAGATTATATGGGTTATATAGCTGTGTGGAAGGGCCTCGAGTCCACACTGCCATCTAATTCAGTTAAAATATGATAATCTGTATTTTATAGGCAGTGTGGAAGAGGCCTAAGTGAGGCCTAACTCTGCCTGTCCCCTGGGTGAGTGGGTTGCTAGGAGACCAAGTGGGCGGTGCTTAGCCTTCTAACTGACAGCAATTGGATAAAAACAATTATTCCTCTCCCTCTAATTAGGACTTTATTTTTCTTTTCTTTTTGTTGTATCAACCTAGAGGCATGGATGAGGGGTTGTGTTGTCAATTTTCGAGGTTGGGAGGTGTTTAGTTTTGTTGTTTTGGCGGTCGCCAGGATTCCATCACTCTTTTATATATATATATATAGAGAGAGAGAGAGAGAGCGCTAATATTTTGCTATGCTAATAATATATTATATCATATTATAAAATATAAAGTCCTCTTTGGAGTGAGAAGGGCAGGATATAAATGTAGTATATCTCCTCGGGTGAGAAAGGCAGGGTAAAAATGTTGTGTGTATGTGTGTGTGTGTGTGTGTGTGTGTGTATATATATATATACACACAGTAGAGTCTCACTTATCCAACATTCTGGATTATCCAACGCATTTTTGTAGTCAATGTTTTCAATACATCGTGATATTTTGGTGCTAAATTCGTAAATACAGTAATTACTACATAGCATTATGTGTGTGTGTGTGTGTGTTTGTATGTGTGTGTATGTATATATATATATATATACATATATATAATATTTTCTATTATTATTATTATTATTATTATTATTTCTTATGCTCGGCTCAGTCCACCTGAAAGTGACAATGCACATAATGCCCCATGCATTTGCCCAGCCCTGTATAAAAATTCCCAGGTCAATTAAAGAAAATGTGTATTTCCTGCTACTATTATTATCTATTATTATTATTATCATCTTTGATTAATACTATTACTATTACTAGTATTGTTAGTATTATTGTTTCAATACAGTATCATTTATCCAACATTTTGGATTTTCCAAGCCATTTTTGTAGTCAATGTTTTCAATACATCGTGATATTTTGGTGCTAAATTCGTAAATACAGTAATTACTACATAGCATTAATGTGTAATGAACTACTTTTTCTGTCAAATTTTTTGTATAACATGATGTTTTGGTGCTTAATTTGTAAAATCATAACCTAATTTGATGTGTAATAGACTTGTCCTTAATCCCTCCTTATTATCCAAGATATTCGCTTATCCAACGTTCTGCCGGCCCATTTATGTTGGATAAGTGAGACTCTACTGTATATAGCTAGTATTTTGTTATACTAATAATATAATATATTATATTATACAATATAAAGTCCTCTTTGGGGTGAGAAGGGCGGGATATAAATCTAGTATATCCCCTTGGGTGAGAACGGCGGGGTAAAAATGTTGTGTGTGTGCGTGTGTGTGTGTGTGTGTGTGTGTGTGTGTGTATATATATATATATATATATATATATATAGTAGATTCTCACTTATCCAAGCCTTGGTTATCCAAGCTTCTGGATTATCCAAGCCATTTTTGTAGTCAATGTTTTCAATATATCATGATATTTTGGTGCTAAATTCGTAAATACAGTATAACATTACTGCGTATTGAACTATTTTTTCTGTCAAATTTGTTGTCTAACATGATGTTTTGGTGCTTAATTTGTAAAATCATAACCTAATTTGATGTTTAATAGGCTATTCCTTAATCTCTCCTTATTATCCAACATATTCGCTTATCCAAGGTTCTGCCGGACCATTTAGCTTGGATAAGTGAGACTCTACTTTGTGTATGTGTGTGTGTGTGTGTGTGTGTGTGTGTGTGTGTATATATATATATATATAATATTTTGCTATGCTAACAATATATTATATTATAAAATATAAAGTCCTCTCTGGAGTGAGAAGGGCGGGATATAAATGTAATATATCCCCTCGGGTGAGAAAGGTGGGGTAAAAATATTGTGTGTGTGTGTGTAAATTTTATTTTTACATATATATTTTTTGACTATTATTATTTCTTATTCTCAGCTCAGTCCACCTGAAAGTGATAATGCACATAATGCCCCATACATTTGCCCAGCCCTGTATAAAGATATCCAGGTTGACTAAAGAAAATGTTTATTTCCTGCTAGTATTATTATCTATTATTATTATCATCTTTGATTAATACTATTACTATTACTAGTATTGTTGTTGTTGTTGTTATTATTATTATTATTATTATTATTATTATTATTATTATTATTATATTATGATGCTTGGCTCAGTCCACCTGAATGCACATAATGCCCTGTGCGTTTGCCCGGCCCTGTGTTACAACACCCAGGATAACTACATAAAATGTTTATTTCCTGCCACAAAAGGCAGCCTGGAAGCCGACTAAAGTGTATTTCAGGACGCCCTCCCCGGCCCTCGGGCTCCAGGCCTCTTCGGCTCACGATCTGAACCCAGGGAGCCTTTCTGTGCGGAAGGGGAGCTCCTCGGACCCTCGGCACCCGAGTGTCGCTTTGGATTTTGGGCAGCGGACCCTGAAGCCGAGGCAAGGCGCCCGAGGAGCGATGGGACGAGATCTCCGGAGAAAGGCGCCAAGCCGATTCTCGTCCCAAACTCCAAATCCTTGCTGACACTTTTGGGCTTTACCATTTCGCCCTTTTCTTTCCCATTTGCGGCATTCACTGGCAGGACCACCACTTTAACTGCTATGGAATCCTGGGAGTGGTCTTTCGCTGGAGCAACAGCACTGCATGAAACTACAGCTCCCAGTCATCCCACAGCTCAAGTGGCATCAAAGTATATTAATTCTGCAGTGTAGATGCACTTTCTACCTCCTCCTTCTTTGTGTTAAAATAGCATAGATGTTTGGCCACCAAAATGGGAATTATAAGGAGACAATGGCCCCGTCTGCACTGACCATTTAATGCGGTTTGAAACTGCGTTGGCTAGACAACCAATGACAATTAAAGCAAACGAAAGACAGCCCTTAATGCACACCAATGCTCTGTGGTTTCTGTCATCACAGGGGGAGACAGGAAATACATTATTATTATTATCATCAAATTATTAATATGATTATTATCATATTTTAATATTATTGTTATTATTATCATCACTCTCTTCATCATATTATCATCACTCTCTTCATATTATTATCATTATCATCATCACTCCCTTCATCATCATCATATCACCATCATTATCATAATCACTCTCTTCATATTATCATCATTATCATCATCACTCTCTTCATCATAATATCATCATATCTCTTCATATTATCACCATTATCATCATCACTCCTTTCATCACAATCATATCATCATCATCATCGTTATCATCATCACTCTCTTCATCATCATATCATCATCATTATCATCACTCTCTTCATCATATTATCATCATCATATCACTCTCTTCATATTATCACCATTATCATCATCACTCCCTTCATCATCATCATCACTCTCTTCATATTATTATCATTATCATCATCACTCCATCACCATCATATCATCATCATATCATCACTCTCATCATCATCATCATCATCACTCTCTTCATCATATTATCATCATCATATCACTCTCTTCATATTATCATCATTATCATCATCACTCTTCATCATCATCATCACTCTCTTCATATTATTATCATTATGATCATCACTCTCTTCATCATCATATCATCATAATATCACTCTTCATCATATTATTATCATCATATTACTCTCTTCATATTATCACCATTATCATCATCACTCTTCATCATCATCATCATCATCACTCTCTCCATCATCATATCATCATAATATCACTCTTCATCATATTATTATCATCATATTACTCTCTTCATATTATCACCATTATCATCATCACTCTCTTCATCATCATCATCACTCTCTTCATATTATCATCATTATCATCATCACTCTCTTCATCATCATATCATCATCATTACCATCACTCTCTTCATCATAGTGTCATCATAATTATCATTATCATCATCATCATCTTCATTATAACTTTCTGGAACTCAGTTGGTTCCAGGCTTTCCTTATATAATCCTCTTCACAGTGAAACCCCTTTCTTCAATACCAGTTTGAAACTGCATTAAACACTCAGTGTAGATAGGGCCCTAATTGAACCCTGCCTGCATTCCGACCCATATGGCATCTGTCTTTTCTCTGTCCGTGCTTCAGGGATGTTAAACCAATGGGTCCATTTACTCCTGGGGGGCAGGCGATGGATCGCAGCCAGGAGGAAGCAAAACAACAGCTTCACTTCCATTCTTCCGCGGCCTAGGATTACTTTCTCACCCAAATGATCTCCTCTGCTGGGAATGGGCAGCTCATTAGTCCGAATCAGATCACCCGGCTGTCACTTCCCTTTCGGTTTGTGCAGGGGGGAGAAATGAAAGCGCTCATGTAGCAAGAAAACCCCGAACCGGGCACAACATGTTGGGAGCTGGTACTCACCGATCCGCCGTGCCAATTTCGGTGCCAAGGACGCACAGAGAGTTAGGATGGAGATTTCTCCCCAAAGGGATGGCTGGAATGAGAAGCACAGCATTGTGGACATCTACCGTATATACTCAAGTATAAGCCGACCTGAATATAAGCCGAGGCACCTAATTTTATCACAAAACTGGGAAAACCTATTGACAAGACAAGGGTGGGAAATGCAGCAGGTACTGGCAAATTTCAAAAATAAAAATAAATATAGATACTAATAAAATTACATTATTTGAGGCACCAATAGGTTAAATGTTTTTGAATGTTTACATAAAATTGTAATTTATGATAATACAGTAGAGTCTCACTTATCCAAGCTAAACGGGCCGGCAGAAGCTTGGATAAGCGAATATCTTGGATCATAAGGAGGGATTAAGGAAAAGCCTATTAAACATCAAATTAGGTTATGATTTTACAAATAAAGCACCAAAACATCATGTTATACAACAAATTTGACAGAAAAAGTAGTTCAATACGCAGTAATGTTAAGTTGTAATTACTGTATTTATGAATTTAGCACCAAAATATCACGATATATTGAAAGCATTGACTACAAAAATGGCTTGGATAATCCAGAGGCTTGGATAAGCAAGGCTTGGATTAGTGAGACTCTACTGTAATAAAAAGGTAAAGGTTTCCCCTGACATTAAGTCCAGTCGTGACCGACTCTTGGGGTTGGTGATCATCTCCATTTCTAAGCCAAAGAGCCGGCGTTGTCCGTAGACACCTCCAAGGTCACGTGGCCACTGGCATGACTGCATGGAGCGCCGTTACCTTCTTGCCGGAGCTGTACCTATTGATCTACTCACATTTGCATGTTTTCGAACTGCTAGGTTGGCAGGAGCTGGGGCTAACAGCGGGTGCTCATTCTGCTTCCGGGATTTGAACCTGGGACCTTTTGGTCCGCAAGTTTAGCAGCTCAGCGCTTTAACACACTGTGCCACCAGAGGCCCCTAATAATAATAGTAATAATAATAATAAGATTTTAATAAGATAAGACTAAGTCTGATTACCTATATACTTGAGTATAAGCCAAGCCAAACATAAGCCAGCCAAGACCCTTACTCAAGTATAAGCCAAGGGGAGCTTTTTCAGCCCTAAAAAAAGAGTCGAAAAACTAGGCTTATACTGAGTATATACAGTATATTGCAAAACGACATGATGGCAATGGCCTTACACCACCTAGTAGCCCTACTCAGGGTTCTATACACAATTTTACCCTCTGAATATTCAGTTATCATTATTGTCCAGGTTTTAAATTGCTGTGGATGTTGTTTAATGTTTTTTTAATGTATTTATAATGTTTTAATTTTACTGACCTGTGTTTTTAATTTATGTTTTTTGGGCTTGTGAGCCGCTCCAAGTCCCTTTGGGGAGATGGAGGCAGGATACAAAAATAAAGTTATTATTTTGTTGTATGACACAGCAAACAATATAGACATGCTGGATTTTGTATCACAAAATCACAAGTCGAACACTTCCCAAGTGCCTAGGACTGTGTGATGTATTTTCGGATGATGCTCGCAGATCCCAGCAGGGTGGCCTTTTGCAGTTGGCAGATTGTGATTTTGTCAATGTCATTTGTTTCCAAATGCCGGCTGAGATCTTTTGGCACGGCACCCAGTGTGCCCATCACCACTGGGACCATCTGCACTGGTTTCTGCCAAAGTCTTTGCAGTTCAATCTTGAGGTCCTGATAGCAGCTGAGTTTTTCCTGTTGTTTTTCGTCAATGCGACTGTCACTTGTATTTAGCACCAAAATATCACAATGCATTGAAAACATTGACTACAAAAATGCCTTGGATAATCCAGAACCTTGGATAAGTGAGACGCTACTGTATTACATTTATTAATTTTATTGTTTATTGTTATTATATTGTTCATATTATATATTAAATGTAATATTACTAATAGTATTACCATATAATGATATAGTACAATATAGTAATTTAATGCTTATATTGTGATATGCTAAAAATATATTGATTTGATTTGTAAGCTGCTCTGAGTCCCCTTCGGGGTGAGAAGAGCGGGATATAAATGTAGCAAATAAATAAATAAATATTACATCTATTATTTTATTAATACAGTAGAGTCTCACTTATCCAACACTCGCTTATCCAACGTTCTGGATTATCCAAGGCATTTTTGTAGTCAATGTTTTCAATATATCGTGATATTTTTGTGCCAAATTCATAAATACAGCAATTACTACATAGCATTACTGCGTATTGAACTACTTTTTCTGTCAAATTTGTTGTATAACATGATGTTTTGGTGCTTCATTTGTAAAATCATAACCTAATTTGATGTGTAATAGGCTTTTCCTTAATCTCTCTTTATTATCCAACATATTTGCTTATCCAACATTCTGCCAGCCCGTTTACATTGGATAAGCAAGACTCTACTACATTGAAAACATTGACTACAAAAATGCATTGGATAATCCAGAACCTTGGATAAGCGAGTCTCAGATAAGTGAGACTCTACTGTATATTATTATTATTATTATTATTATTAAACTTTATTTGTACCCCGCTAGCATCTCCCGAAGGACTCGATGCGGCTTACAAAGGCCAAGGCCTCAACACACAATATAACAATACAAAACAAAAGGCAAATTAAAAACAATTAAAACAGTATAAACAACAAGCAATAAACAATACGCTAAAACACAATAAAACTGGGCCGGGCCAGAGTAATGGGTACAAGATTAAAAGTGCTGATGTCTATTAATTATATATTATATATTACATGTAATATTACTAATAATATTACAATATATTGATACAGTACAATATAGTAATTTATTACCAGTATTGTACTATGCTAATATAATATTGTATGTAAATTTAATTTGTAAGCCGCTCTGAGTCCCCGTCGGGGTGAGAAGGGCAGCATATAAATGTAGCTAATAAATAAATAATATTACAGTTATTAATTTTATTATTATTATTATATTGTTCATTATTATATCTGTTATTATATTTATTAATATTTTGTTTTTTATTATATTTATTAATATTTTATTGATGTTTTTATTTTCGCATTATTATTATTAACCTTAATTTATTATTATTTCCTGTCCCAATCCCCTTAACCCTCAGCCTAGTGAAGTTTTAAATCTCCCGCCATTAGCTCTTGGCCACGCCCCTTCTGCCTCTCGCCACGCCCCTTTCCCCTCTCATGAGTCTTTGGAGTCAACAATGCTTTGAGAAAGTTTTCTCCTAGAGCGGATGCTTTTTGGGACCCACTCAAGATGGCGACCACAGAAAGTTGAACAGCTTCCTTCCTGGCAGCCTTCAAGATGGCCGCGAGGATGATCCACAACATGGCGGCTCCACTAACTTCCTGTTACGGATCCCCACCGCGGACAATCCCCGCGCCGCGCATGCTCAGTGGTGTTCTAGGCACCTAGGGCTTCCTGCTCAGTGACTAAGCTGCCGCTTCGTGAGGAAAGATGGAGCTGCCTTCGATGCTGCCGCTCCGGCCGTTTTGGGCCGCGGGTCCCGCTCCAGGGGAGCTTTATTCGCCGCCTTGCCCCGGAATCACGACCGGAGCCCAGGCCGAAGGGGTCTCCAGGACGCTGTGAGTGGGGAGAAGCAAAAGCTTGGGACGGGGGCTGGTGACGTCACAGCGCTGACGTCACTCTAGACCAGGCCTGGGCCTACTTGGGCCCTCCTGGTGTTTTGGACTTCAACTCCCACAATTCCTAACAGCCTACCGGCTGTTAGGAATTGTGGGAGTTGAAGTCCAAAACACCAGGAGGGCCCAAGTAGGCCCAGGCCTGCTCTGAACAATCCAAAGACATTTTTAAAAAATCAGAAACAAAAAAACTTGGCATTGTACTAAACTTCCTTTGATCAGAAACTGGTCCCTTTGAATGTCGCATTGTAGTAACTGATTGAGGTTCCGGGTTTGAGCCTGCCACTTTTGGACTCTTGCTTGCTGAGGTGTTCCTGCAAGTATCTCTGTAGAACTTATTCTTTTTATTTTATTTATTTACAGCATTTATATTCCACCCTTCTCACCCCGAAGGGGACTCAGGGCGGATCACATTACACATATAGACAAACATTCAATGCCTTTTTAACGTAGAACAAAGACAAACATAGGCTCCGAGCCGGGCCTCGAACTCATGACATCCTGGTCAGAGTGATTCATTGCAGTTAATTGCAGCTGGCAAGCTCTCCCGCCTGCGTCACAGCCCGGGAGCTGTTTCTTGAGTTAAGTTGTTGGCATGCTGGTGGATGTAATGAAGTACGAATTTTTGGTTTAGAGATGTTATGTTTAATTGTGTGTTTGTGTTTTAAAAGGGTACAGTCGAGTCTCACTTATCCAACATAAACGGGCCGGCAGAATGTTGGATAAGCGAATATGTTGGATAATAAGGAGGCATTAAGGAAAAGCCTATTAAACATCAAATTAGGTTATGATTTTACAAATTAAGCACCAAAACATCATGTTATACAACAAATTTTACAGAAAAAATAGTTCAATACGCAGTAATGTTATACTGTATTTACGAATTTAGCACCAAAATATCACGATATATTGAAAACATTGACTACAAAAATGCCTTGGATAATCCAGAACGTTGGATAAGCGAGTGTTGGATAAGTGAGACTCTACTGTATTAGTTATTGCATCTCAGCACTCAGAGGCTGGTTGCCATGGAGAAGTAGGCGGAGCCAACTGCCATTTAGTTGAAGAAGTGCAGAGTTTAAAAAGGAGAGTCAGTCTGTGCTCTGATGAGGCACAGGGAAGATTGATCCTAGGCTGATGGGATTAAGGAGACTCAATTGTTCATTTGAGTCAGTTTAAAATAAGTTTGGAGACTTATTTAATATAGTCTGTGTCCTGGTAATGCACAGAGAATCTGTGATAGCATATCACAGGGGTGACTGCGGTTTAAAAGTAGCAGAGAAAGACGTTTTAACTATTTTAGGTAAAAGAAGTGACACTTTAAAGAGTTTGACTCATCTCATTCTAGTATTATAACAGTTAATAAGAATACTTCTACGTGAGAAACAACATTGTAACCACTAAGCTCTGTGCCTGAATACACTTATTGTTCTTCCAACATCTAAGCCTCTGTTGCATATATTCTGAATCATCTAAAGCGAATAAGAAGAAAGGAAAAAAAAGTAAAAGGTCTCCTCCCTGAGACTTTGGTGGTTGCATCTTTACAGTGGATACCCGAACAGGGGATGGGCCAGAGATGTCAAAGCCTTGGTCCTTTCATTCCAAGCTGCTACTTCCTGATGGATGTCAGGTGGTGCAATACCGGTTAAACAGTATAATTTCTCCAGCGGTGTTGGGCGTAGACATCCTGTGATAATGCGGCATGTCTTATTAAGAGCCACATCCACTGTTTCAACGTGGTGAGATGTATTCCACACTGAGCATGAGTATTCAGCAGCAGAGTAGCCAAGCGCATGGGCAGATGTCTCCACTATGTCTGGTTGTGATCCCTAGGTTGTGTCAGTCTGCTTTTGTATATTTCTAGCACCCACTTTTTGATTGATAGTCGAGCAGTGCTTGTTGTAAGCCAGGGTGACTCCCAGGCATTTTGGTGTGTTGCAATGCTCCAGTGGGATTCCTTCCCAGGTAATCCCCAGAGCTCGAGATGCATGTCTTTTAAGAAGAAAAGCACACATCTTTGTTTTAGATGGATTAGGAATCAGCTGGTTTTCCTTGTAATAGGCAGTAAAAGCACCTCAAGCTTCAGCTTGGGAGGTGACGCCACGATCATCAGCACAGATGGAACTCTGCTGTCCCTTCTGGCAGTGTCTGGTCATTTGTGTAAATGTTGAACATGGATGGAGCAAGCTTGTTCCCATGAGGCAGGCCGTTCTTCTGGTTTCACTATCTGCTTCTCTGACCCTGGAAGTCAACAAAAAAGCTCCTGTTTGTGAGTGACAGCATTAAGAGCACCTAAGCTTCTGAGAACTTCTGTTCAACCATTTCAAAGCTAGCCTAAATACTGTTCTCCTATTGGCCTTTTTTGCTGCCGTATCACACTTTTGGCTCATGTTCGGCTTGTGGTCCAATAACACCCCTAGATCCCTTTCCTGTGGATTGTTTTCACGCAGGTCTCACCATCCTATGTGCATAAATATAACAGTGTAAGGTTCTTTTGGATCCTCTGGGGGTATTGGCTCTCCTTCCCAATTTGGTCCCATCTGCAAATGTGATCTGCGGGCCTTCTGTTTCCGTCATCCCAAGGCGTTGGTGAAGGTCTTGACTGCCTCTCTTGTCTCTCCAAGGAGCCCCATGGTGACCGGCACCTCCGTCCTGGGGGTGAAGTTCAAGGGCGGGGTGATCATCGCAGCCGACATGCTGGGCTCCTATGGCTCGCTCGCCCGCTTCCGCAACATCTCCAGGATCATGAAGGTCAACGACACCACTGTCCTGGGAGCCTCCGGTGACTATGCCGACTTCCAGTATCTCAAGCAAGTCGTTGAGCAGATGGTGTAAGTTGGACAGCCGCAAAATGTATAATATTCGCCGGTGGGCTCCCATCCTTGTACTAGCCTGGCCCTGCTCAGATTCCAAAATGAGATTTGGGGGGGGGGGGGTCTGATACCTTCAGGGTAGAATCCTTGAGTTGGAAGGGACCCCAAGGGCCTTCTAGGCTAACCTCATTCTGCCAAGACACAATCAAAGCCCCCAGATAGATGGCCATCCACCTCCTGGCTCACCCATGTACTTAAAAAGCTCTAGAGAAGGAAGGGACCCATTGGTCTCCAAGGCAGCATTTCTCAATGCTGAACAGCTCTTAACATCAGGAAGTTCTTCCTAAAGTTTCAGCAGAATCTTCCTAATGTTTATGTAGAACCTCCCTAATGTTTAGGTGGAATCTTTCTAGAGTTTCGGCGGAATCTTCCTAATGTTTCTGTGGAATCTTTTGGGGCCCTTTGTCCGTCTGAGAGCTATGCTTGCCTTCTCATATTGGGAGATTAAGTTCATCTCATTTTTCTACATTCTCTATGTTAAAGTCACTATTGACTTAATTTTGGACAGTTTTCTCAGGCAAGGAGTACTGAGGTGGTTTTCCCAGTTTCTTCTTCTGAAACCCAGCCCACAGTATGCATTAGTGGGCCCCCATCCATGTCCCTAACCAGGCTTGACTCTGCTTAGCATATAAGACAGCCTTAGGGATATTTCTACCCGCCTGGTTTTGGATGCTTAAGTCTTATCACATGTATTAAGGCATTTGAGCAACAGTTTGATGGTCAATATAAATGCTCTGAGGGGCCATATTTGGTGAATCTAATGTCAGTTTGGGTCCTCCAGGATTGACGAGGAACTTCTGGGCGATGGGCACAGCTACAGCCCCAAGGCCATCCACTCCTGGCTCACCCGGGCCATGTACAACCGTCGATCTAAGATGAACCCTCTCTGGAACACCGTGGTGATTGGTGGCTATGCTGGTGGAGAAAGGTAAGGTGGCCCTAGAGAGGGGCAATGATGACAAAACATAATTCGTTCCAGGCAATATGATAGCTACAAGGCTCGGTCCACAGTCTTGCACTTTTGGCCTACGAATGCACTGCATTTTTGAGATGGATTTTGTTTTCTCCTGGCCTGAGCGATACTGTTTCTTCTCCAGTTTCCTAGGTTATGTCGATATGCTCGGCGTGGCATATGAAGCTCCTTCACTTGCAACTGGATACGGCTCCTACGTGGCGCAGGTGAGCCTCCTGGGCCAAGGAGAGATGCGACTGCGCAAGGGATGTGATTGGAGAACCCATGGCGTTGAGCTCAGTCTTATTTCCCTAGCTACACAACTCAGCTCTCTCTCCTGGTTTTCTCATTGCAGCCTCTAATGAGAGACGCCATTGAAAAGAAGCCCAGCCTGACCCAGGAAGACGCCCGGGCCCTCATTGAGCGCTGCATGAAGATCCTTTACTATCGAGATGCCCGTTCCTTCAATCGAGTAAGTATCTAGCGTGTTTTTAGGGACACAGTTGGAAGAGACCATCCAGTTGGGTCCCATTCCGCCAGGCAGGAAAACACCATCAAAACCCTCCTGACAGATTTGGTGCAGACCCCAAGGGACATCCAGTCCAACCCCCTTCTGCCATGGAGCCGACTACAAGTTCTGCCGTCTGCCAAGTCACCTCAATCCATAATTCAAAGTGCTGGTTGTGCCCAGTGAATCTTTATATAATTTTGAAGTTTGTTTAAAATACTGTGACATTTTAATGTCCATGCGAGTCTGATTAATACCCTTGGAGCACTCAAGACTTGCCCCAATATCTCAAAATATCAACTGGATGTTCTAGTGATGCTTTTGCTTTGATCAATTAACGCTGCAACACATTCATGGAAAATGAACTTGGGGATGCCAAGCCACTTTGACCCCCTGCACTCAGTTGGCAGTAACTGGCTTAAGGATTACAGGTTCCGAGTAACTTTTCCTCTCCTCTTTCAGTACGAAATCACAACCGTCACGGAGAAAGGTGTGGAAGTGGAGGGGCCTCTCTCCTTGGACACGAATTGGGACATTGCACACCTGGTCAGGTAAGTTGGAAACATTTGAGCCCTGTTTTGAAATAAACTGTTTGCCAAGAAAAGGCATTTCTTTGCCCCCACGATTCCACCCTGCTAAGTGCCATTGCATAGTCATTCAGACACAGAGCTTCAAGTTAGTGTTTTGTGTGTGTCAGGAACGACTTGAGAAACTGCAAGTCGCTTTTGGTGTGAGACAATTGGCCGTCTGCAAGGACGTTGCCCAGGGGACGCCCGGATGTTTTTATCATCCATGTGGGAGGCTTCTCTCGTGTCCCTGCATGGAGCTGGAGCTGATAGAGGGAGCTCATCCACTCTCCCCCCGGGTTGGATTCAAACCAGGCAGCCTTTAGGTCAGCAACCCAACCTTCAAGTCACAAGGCTTAATGGTATAAAGCCTTGACACCACCCTGCCCAGGTATTATTGCAGAAAAGAGGTGGCTCAAAGGAAAGCCTGGCTCCGTCCCTTTAACCAGATGTGAAGGAGTGACATCAGTGTTGTCCTCAATGCTGCTGTAATTCCTTTTATGGGCGCACAGTCAGATGTTTCTCTGAGACTGCCAAGCATGAGAAAAAAGCATCAGGGGCTTTTCAGTAGTAACAGGGAAGAATGTATTGATACTTTCGTGCAGATATTTGCATCTACACCAGAGTTTCTCAACCTAGGGGTTGGAGGGGTCGCCAAAGACCAGTATTTTCTGTTGGTCATGGGGGTTCTGTGTGGGAAGTTTGTCCCAATTATATTGTTAGTGGAGTTCAAGGGGCTCTTTGATTGTAGTTCATTTATAAATCTCAGAACCTACAACTCCCAAATGTCAAGGTCTATTTTCCCCAAACTCCACCATTGTTCAAATGTGAGCATATTGAGTCTTCATGCCAAGTTTGGACCAGATCCATTATTGTTTGAGTCCACTCTGGATGTAGGTGAACTACAACTCCCAAACTCAAGTTCAATGCCCACCAAATCCTTCCAATATTTTATGTTGGTCATGGGAGTTCTGTGTGCCAAGTTTGGTTCAGTTCCATCATTGGTGGAGTGCAGAATGCTCTTTGATTGTAGGTGAACTATAAATCCCAGCAACTACAACTCCCAAATGACAAAATCATTCCCCCAACCCCACCGGTATTCAAATTTGGGCGTATCGAGTATTTGTGCCAAATTTGGCCTAGTGAATGAAAATACACCCTGCATATCATATATTTACATTATGATTCATAACAGTAGCCAAATTATCGTTATGAAATGGCAACAAAAAAAATATGGTTGGGGGTCACCACAATATGAGGAACTGTATTAAGGGGTTGCGGCATTAAGAAGGTAGAGAACCACTGATCTACACTCAAGGCCATAGTCCCATACTCCTATCCTTCACATCAGTGTGTCAACGAATGAAACCCAACTTATTTTCCATCCTTGTAAACATAGGATATCTATATAGTACATAGCATATCTACTATTTATTAGATTTGTGCCAATCTGATCCATTTTCCCTTCTTTTTTCCTAGTGGCTTTGAGTGAAACTGAAGATCGTTCCAGCTTCGTTTGTTTCTGTTGAGATAAAACCCCAAGCCTTTCATACCAAGGATTAGCAGGTCCCCAAACTTTTTTTTGTAAACCCAATAAAACAAAACAAGAATATTACTCTCTTGTGGATTCATTGTACTTACCACTTAAAACTTTGGTTGGCGTTTTCTATAAGGATTTGTTTTTCAATGGAAAGCCTGGTCTTGAGTTTTGTTAAAACTGCTACTGTGAGACTTTACACCATTTCAAGAGCTATTCTATCCATTTATTCACCTGATGTTCCTGTGGAGAGACTGATTAGAAAGTGAGAATGGCTTTAGTCTGACATGGCGGTGGTTAGAGTGGTCCAGCATTTCTATGCTCTCAAATAATATGCTGTGTCCAGGAGGAATTCCAAACATGAATGAACCAGGGCCAGCTAACACCTCCCAACAAAGAATTCCCCCAGGCAGGAAGCAGCCAGGCTTTGAAGCTGCAAGGCCATTCAATGCTAATCAAGGTGATTAATTGCAACATTCACACTTGCCTCCAACAGAAGAGTTCTTTCTCCCACCCTGGGCATTATTCCACAGGTACAGTAGAGTCTCACTTATCCAACACTGGCTTATCCAACGTTCTGGATTATCCAATGCATTTTTGTAGTCAAATGTTTTCAATACATTGTGATATTTTGCTGTTAAATTCATAAATACAGTAATTACTACAAAGCATTACTGAGTATTGAACTACTTTTTCTGTGAAATTTGTTGTATAACATGATGTTTTGGTGCTTAATTTGTAAAATCATAACCTAATTTGATGTGTAATAGGCTTTTCCTTAATCCCTCCTTATCATCATCATCATTTAATTACTTATTAATCGCCCTCCATCCACGATGCTCTAGGCGATTTACAAGATAAAATTGTAAAGGATAAAAATACATACATACAAATATTGATAAAATTAACATAGATTAAAAGCTCTAGTAAAGAGCCAGGTCTTGAGTGCTAGGGTAAAAGGCCAACACATTATCCAACACATTCGCTTATCCAACGTTCTGCTGGCCCATTTATGTTGGATAAGTGAGACTCTACTGTATATAAACCCCACTTGCCTAGTTTCCAACAGACCTCACAACTTCTGAGGATGCCTGCCATAGATGTGGGCGAAGCGTCAAAAGAGAATGCTTCTGGAACATGGCCATACAGTCTGTAAAACTCACAGCAACCCAGTGATTCCAGCCATGAAAGCCTTCGACAACACATTATTATGTTTGTTTATACCCCGCTTTTTCTTTCTACAAAAAAGACTGAAAATGGCACTTAAAGCAATGGCGTATGGACCATGTACCCACCCATCCCAGTACTTTGGCTGGCTGCCTCTAAACGCACCTCTTTGTGCCACATTTGGAACCATTTTGACATCAGGTAAAGGTAAACGTTAAGTCCAGCCATGTCCGACTCTGGGGGTTGGTGCTCATCTCCATTTCTAAGCCTAAGAGCCGGCGTTGTCCGTAGATGCCTCCAAGATCATGGGGCCGGCATGGCTGCATGGAGCATTGTTACCTTCCCGCCGGAGCAGTACCTATTGATCTACTCATATTTGCATGTTTTCGAACTGCTAGGTTGGCAAAAGCTGGGGCTAACAACCGGCGCTCACTCCGCTCCCTGGATTCAAACCTGTGATCTTTCAGTCCGTAAGTTCAGCAGCTCAGCGCTTTAACATGCTGCGCCACTGGGGACATCAAGGGAGCTACAAAAAACTCTTGGATCTAAAATAGCAGTGTGATGAACATGCCTCCCTTTCTTCTGAAGGAAGTGTGTTTAGGGCACACAAAAATGGAGCCAATATAGCTTCCGAGTTTTCAAGGGTGACTTAAAGGTGACCAAGATGAAAAGTGGTTCTATCACACTTCGAATGGCTCGTTTGCTTAAATACTCTTTGGCCTTAAAACTATGGGTTCTGACCCCAAACAGGTCCCCTGTGCTCAATGTTGGGGTTCCCGAAACATTTGGCAACACTCAAAAGGTTTCTGAACGCCACCTAAACATTTACACACAATCAGTCAGCAACAATGTGCCGTGTTTACAAAGAGGAGAGAATGCAGTTCGAGGCTCTTCCTTCTGCCAAGAAAAACGCGTGTTTATAAATCCATTTCCCTGGCTTTATTCAATGTTCCACATTATGTACACTCTGAAGACGAACCATTTACAGGCCAGGCCACCCTTTATCCTGGTTGGCTTCGGGGTGGCTTCAAAGGGAGAGAAAGAGGCCCCGAGAAGCCTCCCAACGGAAAGAACGGAAACGGTGCCGGGGAAGAGGAGAAGCAGGTCCCCGCGTTGCCTTTTTCACGTCATCATTTTAGACCATAATACGTTACCATTTTTTTTTAGAAAAAAAAAAAACTTCAAACATGCAAACTGTAGAAAAAATGTCATTTTTTTGTCTCTGTAAGCTGGCAGTGAAAAAGGAGATAGGACCCTAGTTTTTTTTTGTGCCTCTCACGTTTTCATTTGGACCGGAGCCCTCGATTTGGGGGAAACATAGTGTCATCTTGAGGCTGCCGGAGAAAGCTAGGGATAACAGTGTTTTTTTAAAAAGGGTGAAGTCATCAGTCCATAAGAAAATCCACGTTCACAACCAAGAAAAGATGCCAGTTTCTCCCAGCCGTTCCAAGGAATGCCCCAAAAAGAGGCACCTCAATTGTCTCACAGTCTAAATAACTTTCCTCGAAGCAGCCTCTTGGGTCAACCCTTCTTTAAAGTAACAGCACTACTTTGTCCCAATTTCCGTTTGCTGGTGGGCTTCAATGACCGTTATCTTTCCTTTTTAATTTTTCAATGCGTGACTCTTGAATCTGTCACAAGGTCATCATTCAGACTTTTTAAAAAGTGGGCGGGTTTACTGTGCCAGAAAACTATGATTCTAGATCCAAGGGGGGGAAAAATATTTTGTTCCACAAATCAAAAAGAGATTTTGTTAGCTACACACTGGTTCCTTCCTTGCCTTTTTTAAAAAATGATGACGTCGGAGAATTTAAAAAACCCATTTTGCACAATATAAAACAAAACAACGCCAACAAAAATAAAATAAAATCCCCAGAAACTATAATACAGCGAGGTAAAGGAAACAAAAAATTCACCCACAAGATATCCTCGGAAAATATCAACACAGTGATCGGAGATAAAGGTGGTGGCAGGGGAAAAACCACCAGAAAGAAAACAAAGCACAGAAGAAAAAAAATTAAGATCGGAAATGGCTATTAGTCTGCATGTCCACCTACGAATCTCCTATACCCACATATCCACAGGGAGGTGAAAATGGTCTCATCCAACAATGATTTTTGAAAAAAGAAATAAAAACGGAGAGTGGAAGGCCGACTCCGCTCTCTCTGACTCCCTCTCCGGAAGGGCTCAGATGTCCATGAGTTCCAAGTCGGCGTCCTCGAAGCCGTAGAAGGATTCGGTCTCGCTCTCCCCCTCGAAGAGCTGGTGCAGGATCTCGGGGTTGGCGCCGTCCTCGGCCGGGGGCCCCTCGTTGGAGTCGCCCTCCTCCTCGTCTTGGAGCTCCTGCCCGAGCTTGAGCTGCTCCTCCAGGGAGGCAATGAGCTCCTCCTGCATGTCGGCGTTGCGCCCGGGGCTGTTGGCCGTGCCGTCGGGCCCCGGCAGGACGCTGGCAACGAGGAAGGACTGCTGCACCAGTTCGGGGCAGTCGCCGATGAGCTCGAGGGCCTCGGCTAGCCAGCACAGGACCAGCTGGAGCAGGATGTCCGAGTCGCAAGCGGTGTCGGCCATCTCCTTGGCCTGCTCCCTCCACTTCTTGTGCACAAAGTTTTTCACGGTCCGTTTGATGCAAACGTCCAGGGGCTGGATTTTGGAGCTGCAGCCGGCCGGGACCACGGCCGGAAGGGTGCCGGAGGTACTCAGCAGGGAGAGGACCTCCTCCGAGAGGTGAGTCCGGTGACAGTCCAGCACCAGCATGCCCTTGCTGTTTTGGCTCTCTACATGCTTCTGCCACACCATGGTGGCCCAGGCTTCCATGAGGTCGTCGTCGCTGTAGCCGCCTTCCTTCACTTCTAAGAGGATGCCCTCTGGCACGCTGGCCGTTTGCTGCACCACCGCCCGGCCCCGGGAGAAGACCAAAGCGGGCAGGACGCTCCCGTCGGCCAGGACGGCCAGGACCACATCGCACCAGGGCTCTCCCGCACCCACCGTCTGCAGGGCGTTCTCCTTCCGGTCGTCACTGCCCAGAATCTCCGCGTCCAGGAAGAAGGAGATCTCGTCAACGGCGGCGATCATGGAGAGGGGAAGGTCCTGGGTGTGGATCTGCCGCTGGACGAATTCGATGAAGCTGCTGGCGCTCTCCTCCAGGTCTTTAGGTAGCGGATGGGCCACCGCGCGGCGGTTGTGCGTGCTGAGGTTGTGCCGGAGCATGAAGCGGACTGCCCACTCGTAGGAGATCTTGAAGCCGCCCTCCAGCGAGCGCCCGATCTTGGTGGCCTTCTGGAAGAGGCTCTCCTCGTTGACTGGCAGCTGCTGTTCCCGCTGGGTCAGGACCCACTCAGCCAGCTTCTCCTCGGCCTCCAAGCCCAGGTACTTGCCTTCCGAGAGAGAGGCCACGTTCTCTTCCTGGAAGGCCTGGAACCGCCGCAGCCAGCGCCGGATCCGCCGAGGGGGGTTCTTGAAGTGTTCGGCCGCCTGTTCCGTGTTACAGCACAGAGCAAACAGAACTACCCGGAGCTTCTTGACCGAGAGCTGCTCTTTTTTGCTGGCTGCTTCAGGGGCTTCTTTGGCCGGCAGCTCCTCTTCTGGTGGTTCCTCGACGTTCAAGCACTCTTCCGGCAGGGCTGCAGCAGCGGGTCTTTTGGTATCCTCCTCGGGCAGCTTCTCGGGAGTCTCCTCGACCACCTCAACCACCTTCTCCTCCTCGAGAGGCAGAGGAGAAGGAACGTTCACAGTCTCAGCTTTGCTTGGGGGGAATGTGGAGCTTGGAGCCTTCGCGTCTGGGTCTAAAGACTGAGCAGACCTGAAAGGCAGAGAAAAAAGGGGGAAAGAGTTTCTCATCTTGTGAAAAAGAGAAACAAACAAAGAAACAAGGGTGAAGAATTAGACATGCCAGATAGCAAACTGGCAAAGGCTCACCTTGATTGGGAAACCCAAGTAGGACCTCCTAAGAAAAAAAAAAGAGTAGAAGGTAAGTTGGATACCGGAAATACCAGAAATGCAATATTAAGTTTTTCACAATCAGGCAGTCAAGGCCACTCTGCAAATGGTTCCCAAGAACAGTATTTTGCAATTCTGAACAAAGCCACTGGGTGTCCAGCAGCCAAGAAGCTTTGCCTCGAGTGGGGACCCAGCCCCAGCCCCAGCCCAATGCTAATGTATTTATTATTATTTATTAACATTAATAGCTTGGGTACCCAGCATTGCCCAGATTATTTGAAAAAGCCAATTTTGTAATTGTACAAAACGCATAAGGTTATCGATTTCCAATTGACATTAAGTGTGAAATATAAGAGTATTGAAAGTATTGATGTATGGATGTATTTTAAGAAAACTAATAACAAACCAAAAACAAACAAACAATTGACATCATGGTAGGTTAACCCCGACACTCTCTCAGTACTGAAAGTTTGTTATGTTGGCCAAGTTTGCTCTAGATGCATCATTGGTGGGATTCAGTGTGCTCTTTGGCTGTAAACTACAACTCCCACTCTGGCGAGTCAGTCCCTTTAAACCCCTCCAGTAGGTTGAGTGAGTCATGGGGGTTCTGTGTGCCAAGTTTGGTCCAGGTTCATCATTGGTGGTAGTCACAGTTTCTCTGGTTGTGGGTGAACTCCCAGAAATCAAGGTCCATTCCCCCAAATCCCTCCAGTAATCAAATTTCGGTATATCAGGTCTGTGTGTCAAGTTTGGCCCAGATCCATCGGTGTTCAGGATCACATGTTCTGGATGTAGCTGAACTACAACTCCCCCAAATCAAGGTGAATTTCCCCCAAAAACCTCGAGTATTTTTTGCCCATCATGGGGGCTCTGTGTGCCAAGTTTGGTCCAATTCCATCTTTGATGGAGTTCAGAGTGTTCATTGATTAAAGGTGAACTATACATCCCAGTTCCTACAATGCCTATAAATCCAGGTAAATTCTCTCCAATATGTTCAGTTGCGGATAAATTCCTCTGTTTACTGTGTGCCATAGAAAAGAGTAGGTAAGGGTTATGGGAGAGGCAGTGGGAGGGATTATGCAAATTGTACACCAATGGAGAGAGAAAGGAACACTGGGATGTCTGTGGTGGAGGAAACACAAAATCTAGGATGAAACGGTCCCCGTCTAAAAGCCTTCACTTGGGTGGTGGGCAGTGTGGTGTTTGTGGAGGACATTGGCAGGGCTCTTGGACATGTTCACAGCGATCGCTATAACCTGCAATGTCATTGGAGGGAGGGCCGTTGGTGTCTAGTGGGAGCTACAGCTGTTTGTGGAAGTGGGAGCCTGTCTGTGGAAGTGGACACCCCAGCTACAACACAGATATACATATTTTCAATTTTATTATGTGTATATAGATTTCTACCCTGTCTTTCTCCCCATAGGGACTCAAGGCGGCTTACAATAACATGACACAGCCCAATAAATTTTAAAATACAAAATTAAATACAAAAATATGTAATACAATAGAGTCTCACTTATCCAAGCCTCGGGCTAATCCAAGCCATTTTTGTAGTCAATGTTTTCAATATATCATGATATTTTGGTGCTAAATTCATAAATACAGTAATTACAACATAACATTACTGCGTATTGGACTACTTTTTCTGTCAAATTTGTTGTATAACATGAAGTTTTGATGCTTAATTTGTAAAATCATAACCTAATTTGATGTTTAATAGGCTTTTCCTTAATCCCTCCTTATTATCCAAGATATTCACTTATCCAAGCTTCTGCCGGCCCGTTTAGCTTGGATAAGTGAGACTCTACTGTACAAAAATTAAAAATAAGTAAATATTTGTGTCACGAATATCAGTTAAAATACAATGAAGAACTTGTATGATTACAAGTATATATAAAACTAAATATTCTCCCCAACTCTCCCCCTTCCCTACCAAATATCCTAGGCACTGGCTAATGCCCTCTGTGGTCATCATTTAAAAGCCAATAAGATATTATCTAGAAAATAGATAATAGATAAGATATTATAAGAAAATATCTCAGCGGTTTTGCCAATCGTTTCTGGCCAACCTCCTGCACACGGTGGCTGATCCGCATCTTTACCTCGTAGGATTACGTTGCTGAACTCGTGCGAGGGGTTGAAGACAAGGTGTTTGGCCATTGCGTCCCCTTCCGACGTCGTAAAGACACAGGCAGAGCAGGCCAGCCGTACCCCACTAGAAAAGGGAAGGAAAAAAGAAAGAATGTACGAATACTCAAAAAAATTGTTGGAAAAGTGAGGAACAAGAGGGAAGTTTTTTCCATATGTGGTGGACATGTAAAGAAACAAAAAAAATATTGGGAGAAGGTCCACAAAATTTGTCAACAAATACTCAAAATAAATTTCCCTAGGAAAGCGGAGTACTATTTATTGGGTATAACGGACCGGGATATTCACTTAGATACTAATGATGATATCCTATTTACATACTTAATAACAGCCGCTAGAATTAGTTTTGCCAAAAGATGGAAGCAAAAGGAAACACCGAATATGGAAGAGTGGCTCCAAAAAGTGAAAGAGATAAAGGATATGGACAAACGAACTTTTTTATTAAAGAAAAATACAGGGACTCGGATAAGATATACAGACTGGACTAAAGTAGAAGAACTTGAAAAAAAAGAAGTTGAAGGATAAGTGTTAAAGAACAGAAGGAAAAAACTTTTTCGTACCTCTCTCCATAAGTTTTTTTTTGTAAAGCAAAGAATCAATGACTAAGCCAATAATAAAGGACAACATTTCTTTTTTTTTTTAGGGTTTGTCCCTACTATCACAGAAAAAGAGGCTGATTCAATACTGGTTTTTTTTTTTTTGTATCACCCTCCTTTGTTTATATAGATTGGGAAATGCAAAGGCGAAGAGGGAAGTCATTTTTATAATTTTTTATTATATCATATATATATATATATATATATATATATATATATATATATATATATAATTTTTTTCACGTGTTAATTCTCTTCTTCTCTCTCTCTTCACTTTCTGTCAAAAATCACTGTTCTCACTCTTTCGTTGTTACTTAATTATTATATATACCAATAAAAATTTATTTTAAAAAAAGAAAAAGAAAAAAGAAAGAATGACACTCTAAAGGTTTTGCTTCCAGGAAGTGTATCTATTTCAGAATGCCTCCTATGATTGTATTATCTCAGCCTCGGGAAAAAGGCTGTAGCAAACCTGCCTCTGAACAAATCTTGCTAAGAAAACCGTCAACAGGGCTGATTGGAAGGCATAAAGCACAGCAAAGACAGGGAGGTTTCAGAAGGGGCTGAGAATCTCGTGTGAAAGACCTTTCTCCACCCATCAAAGCAAAATCGATTCATGTCCGGGTCTCAGATAGGATTTAACAAAAAGGTAAACAAAGGAAGGTATTTTCCCTTACCATGCGGTGTAGTTTTTGAACAAGGCCAAGTATTTCGGACTCTTACGAGGAACGTGGTTGCTGTTAAAAAAAGGACAAAGGCAGATGAGGAAGTACAGTTACAGCTGGTTCCAAAATAAAATCATCAGCCCAGCATTGCTTCTGAGCAGGTGGTGAGCTTTCTGGTCCCCTGTGACATTATTTATTGATTGATTGATTAGCAACATTTATATCCCGTCCTTCTCACCCCAAAGATGACTCAGCAAGGCTTACAACAATCTATATATATAAAAGGGTAATGAAATTTTGGCCTAGGACAAAACAACAAAACTAAACACCCCACAACCTCGGAAATTGACAACACAACCCCTCATCCATGCCTCTACGTTCATACAACAAAAAGAAAAGAAAAATAAAGTCCTAATAGAGGGAGAGGAATAATTGTTTTTATCCAATTGCTGCCACTTAGAAGGCTAAGCTCCGCCCACTTGGTTTCTTAGCAACCCACTCAGCCCAGGGGACAGGCAGAGTTAGGCCTCACCTAGGCCTCTTCCACACTGCCTGTAAAATACAGATTATCAGATTTTAACTTGATTATATAGCAGGAGCCCCGGTGGTGAAGTGTGTTAAAGCACTGAGCTGCTGAACTTGCAGACCGAAAGGTCCCAGGTTCAAATCCCAGGAGCGGAGTGAGCGCCCGCTGTTAGCTCCAGCTTCTGACAACCTAGCAGTTCGAAAACATGCCAACGTGAGTAGATCAATAGGTACCGCTCCGGCCGGAAGGTAAGGGCGCTCCATGCAGTCATGCCACATGACCTTGGAGGAGTCTACGGACAACGCCAGCTCTTCGGCTTAGCAATGGAGATGAGCACCAACCCCCAGAGTCAGACACGACTGGATTTAATGTCAGGGGAAAATCTTTACCCTTTACCTTAACTACCAACAATTCCTCAATACTTTTATTTCCCATACCACCATACTTTGCCACAGCAACGCGTGGCCAGACACAGGCACCAGAAACAGTCATCCAACACCTCCCAACAAAGGATTCCCCCAGGTCAAAAAAAGCCAGGCTGAAAGGCCATATACAGTGTTCCCTTACTTATCACGGGGGTTACGTTCCAGGACCACCCGCAATAAGTGAAAATCCGCAAAGTAGGGACACTATATTTATCTTAATATTTATACATTATTTTAGTAGTTATACACTATTTTAAGTCTTTATCAACCAATCATGTGTTGATAAATTGCCTCCTTGTCCTCCCATTGCTGCTTGGGCTCCTTTTTCTCCCTTTGATTTCTCTTTCCTCCCTTCCTTAGGCTGTAAATTGTAAATTTTTTATGATTTATAATATTCTTTTAGAGTTTATTGAAAAACCACAAAAGAGCAAATCCGCAAAAAGTGAACCGCGAAGTAGTGAGGAAACACTGTATTACTATATTGTACTGTACCGCTAGACTGTAATATTATTAGTAATATTACATGTAATATTTAATATACAATTATAGCACTGTATTATTATTATATTGTATTACATTACAATATTACCAATATTATATGTATATCTATATATATAAAAGGGTAATGAAATTTCAGCCTAGGACAAAACAACAAAACTACACATCCCAGAAACACTAAACTTGGCAGCACAACCCCTCATCCATGCCTCTACGTTCATACAACAAAAAGAAAAGAAAAATAAAGTCCTAATTAAAGGGAGAGAAATAATTGTTTTTATCCAATTGCTGCCAGTTAGGAGGCTAAGCTCCACCCACTTCGTCTCCTAGCAACCCACTCAGCCCAGGGACAAGCAGAGTTAGGCCTCACTTAGGCCTCTTCCACACTGCCTATAAAATACAGATTATCTTATTTTAACTGGATTATATGGCAGTGTAGATTCAAGGCCTTTCCACACAGCTATATAACCCATTTATAATGGACTTAATGTCAGGAGAAAACCTTTACCCTTTACCTTAACTACCACTAATTCCTCAATACTTTATTTCCCATACCATTATACTTTGCCACAGCAACGCGTGGCTGGGTACAGCTAGTACAATATATTATATTATCAGTATAGAATAATATTAGTATTATATATTATTATAATGTTATAATGACATAAGAGACACGGTGGAATGATATCTTCCTGGCCCCCACTTCTTCACTCTGGCATGCATAATACATAATCATAATAATAATAACAACTTTATTTTTATACCCTGCCTCCATCTCCCCAAAGGGACTCGGGGCAGCTTACATGGGGCCAAGCCCAGATAAAAACAGTAACAATATAAAACACATCAAATGGAGAAAGGACATGCACAATGATAAAATTTAAACATTAACATATAAAGATAAAATAGCAAACTTAATAAAACATTATTTAAACACAGAAAGGTTATAAAAACAGACTGGGTAAAGTGCACCATGTGATTTTTTTTGTAAACACGATGTAGCTGATAAAGTGCTGCAAATTCATGAGAGAGCAACTTGGGATGGAAATGGACCCTGTGACTATATCAAATTAACAAGGCAAGAAAAGTGCAACCGGCGAGGAAATGCTCGCAGATACATAGAGCTCTCTCCCCTCAAATCCTACCTGGAAGGTCACTTGGAGTATACGTTTATTATTAGTATTATTATTATCATCATCATTAGACCTGGCTCTTTACTAGAGCTTTTAATCTATGTTAATTTTATTAATATTTGTATGTATGTATTTTTATCCTTTACAATTTTATCTTGTAAATCCCCTAGAGCAGGGGTCCCCAAACTAAGGCCTGGGGGCCGGATGCGGGCCATCGAAGCTATTCATCCGGCCCCCACGGCACAAGGGCATAAGGGGGTTGGGCTAAATGACCCAAGGGGTCTCTTCTTCTCTTACAACCCTTATTATTATTATTATTATTATTATTATTATTAAGGCTGGGTGGCCATCTCTCAGGGGTGCTTTGCATCTGCTTTTGGTGTACAGAGGCAGAAGGGGGTTGGACTCAATGGCCCAAGAGGTCTCTTCCAACCCTCTTTATTATTGTTGTTGTTATTATTATTAACATTGAGGCTGGGTGGCCATCTGTCAGGGGTGCTTTGCTTGTGTTTTCGGTGCACAAAGGCAGAAGGGGATTGGACTCAATGGCCCAAGGGGTCTCTTCCAACCCTCTTTATTATTATTATTATTATTATTATTATTATTATTATTATTATTATTATTATTAACATTGAGGCTGGGAGGCCATCTGTCAGGGGTGCTTTGCTTGTGTTTTCGGTGCACAAAGGCAGAAGGGGATTGGACTCAATGGCCCAAGGGGTCTCTTCCAACCCTCTTTATTATTATTATTATTATTATTATTATTATTATTATTATTATTAATATTATCATTATTGCTGCTGCTGCTGTCGTCGTTGTTATTGTTATTATTATTGCTCGGTGGCCAATTATAGTCCGGCCCTCCAACGGTCCGAAGGATTGCGAACTGGCCCCCTGTTTAAAAAGTTTGGGGACCCCTGGCCTAGAGCATCATGGATGGAGGGCGATTAATAAGTAATTAAATGATGATGATGATGATTAGTAATAATTGTACCATCCTTACTTGATCATGTGGTTGGCGTAGGCGCGGGAGCAGCAGGTACTGTAGCGACAGAGCGAGCAGTGGACGTAGGTGGGGAAGTGGTTTGGGAAGTCCGGGATTTCGAAGCTGCACTCCAGGCACGTCTGTCTCCCCAGGATGCTCCTGCAGCAGCCGAGAAAGAAGAGACAACAACAAGGATGGGCATTCAGTGCCTCATTACAACTCTGGGAGAAGAGGTTTGGGACGGAAACAGTGGGGTCAACTCAGCAAACAGCCCCAAAGCCATGCACCCCGTTCTTTGGTTTCTTCCTGAAGTTTGAGCTTTGAAATCACCACTCAGTAAAATAATGTATTTGTAAGGGCATCAAATGGCAAGCACTCCAGGGATGCTTCAGTAGATGTAATAAGCTGCAGGGGATTCCACTTGAACATGGGGAAGAACTTCCTATTCAACAGTGGAACTCTCTGCCTCGGAGTGTAGTAGAAGCTCCTTCTTTGGAGGTTTTTAAGCAGAGGCTGTTTATCTGTTGGGCGTGCTTTGATGGTGCTTTTCCTGCATTGCAGGTGTTGGTTGATGGTTTAACTGAGGATTTAGAAAGGATTGTGGACTTTCCTGTGGCATAAAGTGATGGGCTCTAGAGTCTGGGAAAAGATGTTTCTCTCTGTGAGAAAACTGGCTTGGAAAGTGCAGGGCCTCAAGGTCAATAGTAGAAAACGTTTCGAGTGAAGAACTGAGTGATAAGGAGGGTTCCCAGGAGAAACCACTTGTAGCTCAGGAAACTCTAGTAATATAGAATGCTAATATTGTGCTATGCTAATAATATACAGTAGAGTCTCACATATCCAAGCCTCGCTTATCCAAGCCTCTGGATAATCCAAGTCATTTTTGTAGTCAATGTTTTCAATATATCGTGATATTTTGGTGCTAAATTCGTAAACACAGTAATTACAACATAACATTACTGCGTATTGAACTACTTCTTCTGTCCAATTTGTTGTATAACATGACGTTTTGGTGCTTAATTTGTAAAATCATAACCTAATTTGATGTTTAATAGGCTTTTCCTTAATCCCTCCTTATTATCCAAGATATTCGCTTATTCAAGCTTCTGCTGGCCCGTTTAGCTTGGATAAGTGAGACTCTAACTATAATATATTGTAGGTAAAAGGTAAAGGTTTCCCCTGACATTAAGTCCAGCCGTGTTTGACTCTGGGGGTTGGTGCTCATCTCCATTTCTAAGCCGAAGAGCCGGCATTGCCCATAGACACCTCCAAGGTCATGTGGCCGGCATGACTGCATGGAGCGCCGTTACCTTCCCGCCGGAGCAGTACCTATTGATCTACTCACACTGGCATGTTTTCGAACTGCTAGGTTGACAGAAGATGGAGCTAACAGCGGGCACTCACTCCACACCCCGGATTCAAACCTGCGACCTTTCAGTCTGCAAGTTCAGCAGCTCAGCGATTTAACACACTGTGCTACCAGGGGCTCCATAATATATTGTATGTACATATAACTTGGAAGCTGTCCTGAGTCTCCTTCGGGGTGAGAAGGATGGGATATAAATGTTGCAAATAAATAAATAAATAAATGGCCCAAAGCAGAGGGCTGTTACTCGCACACGTATCTCAAAAGGCACCTATGCTACTCCACTTCGGCATTAATGTTGCCCTGCAATGGAAACACACACCAATCCCAGTCCTGACTAGTCTTTGAATAAAAAAATAATAGAGTTGGAAGAGACCACATGGGCCATCCAGTCCAACCCCCTGCCATATAGGAAAAGCACAAAGACCTCCCCAACAGGTGGCCATCCAGCTAGTTTAAAAGCCTCAAAGGAAGAAGCTTCCACCAAAGACAAATGTAGAGAGTTCCACTTCTGAACAGCTTTTCCTACAGTCAGGAAGTCCTTCCTAATGTTCAGGTGGAATTGCCTTCTCTGACATTTGCCAGGGCAGCATTCTTTGTTCTAACACAAAGCCTGTACACATCCCCTGCAATTATTATTATTATTATTAGTAGTAGTAGTAGTAGTAGTAGTAGTAGTAGTAGTAGTAATTGTTTTTCTATATTTTAATTTTGTAGTTTGTATTGTGCTTTAATTGTACATCAAACTGATGTTTTTAGGCCTTGTCCCCAAGTGAGCTGCCCCAAGTCCCATCGGAGAAATGGTGGCGGGTTATAAGAAATATATTATTTTTATTATTTTATTATGACACAGCAAACAAGATAGATATGCTGGATTTCATTTCACAAAATCACAAGTCGAACACTTCTCAAGTGTCTAGGACTGTGTGATGTATTTTCGGATGATGCGTGCAGATCCCAGTGGGGTGGCCTTTTTCAGCTGGCAGATCGTGATTTTGTCAATGTCTATTGTTTCCAAATGCCGGCTGAGATCTTTTGGCACGGCACCCTTATTATTATTATTATTATTATTATTATTATTATTATTCCTAAGAGAATGGTTTAAAAACTTGGTAAAAGGTTCTGACATTTTCCGGACAGCCTTCTTCTGGATGTTCCTCTGGAAAGGCGGGTACGGGAAATTGAGCTGGGAGTCGGCAGAGGACGAGAGCTGCGTGGCGTCCGGAAGGAGCCCCGGTGGCACGTCGCTGGCAGAGAGGGGCACCGGCCGCGGAGGCCCTCGCGACGCCCTGATGGTCACCTGTCGGCAAAAAGAAAGAAGTCTGCGTCAAGACAATCAGAGCGATAGTAACTACAACCCTCTCACAATCCATCTGGCCAAAATGGGGCTACAAAGCCTGGGATTTACTGGCTTTGGGATAAAATCCTAATCTGTACACTTGAATGTCTGCGCACACATGTACCTAAACAGATATGCCTCAGTTCATTACATTGACTTTCTGTAGAGAAAACTGGGCACCAGAGACAGAAATAACAGAGAAAGGATGATAACACTATATAACAATGATGGGCAACCTTTTGCGCTTGGTGTGTCAAAATTCACCAAAAAACCTAGCATGACTTGGGTGGTGTGTCACTTTGAGAAAAATACCATAAATTCACAATCTATCTATCTATATAAAAGAGTGATGGCATCAGGGCAGCGGACAAAACAACAAAACTACAGGCCCCCCAACCTCGAAATTTGACAACACAACCCATCATTCACGGCTCTAGGTTGATACAACAAAAAGAAAAGAAAAAATAAAGTCCTAATTACAGGGAGAGGAATAATAGTTTTTATCCAATTGCTGCCAGTTTGAAGGCTAAGCTCCGCCCACTTGGTCTCCTAGCAACCTACTCAGCCCAGGGGACAGGCACAGTTAGGCCTCACTTAGGCCTTTTTCACAGATTATCAGATTTGAACTGGATTATATGGCAGTGTAGACTCAAGGCCCTTCCACACAGCTATATAACCCATTTAGAATCTTATATTATCTGGTTTGAACTGGATTATCTTGACTCCACACTGCCATATAATCCACTTCAGTGTGCATACTAAACATAAAGACTACCATACAACAGACATTCAATACCACCACTAACTCAACAATTTCTCACCAACACCAACAGAAAATGCCACAGCAACGCGTGGCTGGGCACAGCTAGTATATATAAAAGAGTGATGGCATCACGGCGACCCACAAAACAACAAAACTACAGGCCCCCCAACCTCGAAATTTGACAACACAACCCATCATCCACGCCTCTAGGTTGATACAACAAAAAGAAAAGAAAAATAAAGTCCTAATTAGAGAGAGAGGAATAATTGCTTTTATCCAATTGCTGCCAGTTAGAAGGCTAAGCTCCTCCAACTTGGTCTCCTAGAAACCCAAAAATAATAATAAAATACACTAAAAAATTAATACAATAAAATACTATAATAACAGAAAATAACTAAAAATAATACAAGAAAATAATAAAATATAATAAATAAAAATATAACTTACAATAAAATTAATAAAAAAATGCAAATAACGTCAAATAAAAATTACACAACAATTTTTAACCAATACCACCACCACTTTGCCACAGCAACGCGTGGCCGGGCACAGCTAGTATATATATATTAAATAACAAAAATATATAATTGTAATATATAACTGTATTTAATATATCAAAAATTATTTACTACCATTATGGTACCTCTTGCAGTTTCCACGCTGATTTCTCTCGGTTGTAGTTTCAATGTAATCATGAATAATGAATAATATAATAATAATATAATAGTAATAATATAAAAATGGCTAGGCGTGTCACTGCTGACACGCGAGTCATAGGTTGGCCATCACTGCTATATAACATACATTTTGTTTCTGCATCAGAAATGTCATTTCCTAATTGGTTCTATCATAAAAATATGGAAAAGGTTTATTAAACTGCAAAAGTTTTGGGCTGCTGTGAAATTTCCAGGCTGTATGGTCATGTTCCAGAAGCATTCTCTCCTGACGTTTCACCCCCATCTATGGAAGGCATCCTCAAAGGTTAAGATCTGTTGGAAACTAGGCAAGTGGGGTTTATATATGTATCTGTGAAAAGTGCAGAGTGGGAGAAAGAACTCTTGCCTGTCTGAAGCAAATGTGAATGTTGCAATTGGCCACCTAGATTAGCATCAAATAGCCTTGCAGCTTCAAAGCCTGCCTGCTTCCTGTCTGGGAGATTTCTTTGTGAGATTGTGAGGTCTGTTGGAAACTAGGCAGTGAGATTTATGTATCTGTGGAATGATGTCCAGGGTGGGAGAAAGAACTCTTGTCTGTCTGAGGCAAGCGTGAATGATGCAATTGGCCACCTTGATTAACACTGAATAGCCTTGCAACTTCCAAGCCTGGCTGCTTCCTCACTGGGGGAATCCTTTGTCGGGAGGAAACAATCAGCTGGCCCTGATTGTTTCCTAATAATAACTAAACATAGCTACGACTGTGTGCCACTACAGCTGACTGAATTTGGTCATCAGTTGTATTATTTCTATTATTATTGTTAACATTATTATGTATATGATGCTCTAATATACAAATTGTGTTCTATGCTTTGAAACTTTATCGTGGTGCATATTTTCCTGATTGTTTCCTGTCTGGAATTCCCCTGTTTTCTGAGTGTTGTTCCTTATTTACTGTCCTGATTTTAGAGTGTTTAAAATATTGGTAGCCAGATTTGGTTCTGCAATTGCAAAATTCACACTTGCCTCCAACAGATAAGCACCTAAATATTTACTCTATGTGTATCTATGAATGTTTTTAATGTAATTTAATTTTAAATTGAGGTGTAATATTATTGTAACTGTTATTTATGTGTTTTCTATTGTAAGCCGCCTTGAGTCCCCGTACTGGGTGAGAAGGCCGGGGGTAGAAATGCTGTAATAAATAAAATAAATAAATAAAGACTTCTTTCTCCAACTCTGGATATTTCACAGATATATAAACCCAACTTGCCCAGTTTTCAACAGACCTCACAACCCCTGAGAATGCCTGCCATAGATGTGGGTGAAACATCAGGAGAGAAGGCTTCTGGATTATGGACATAGAGCCAAGAAAACTCAATTGTGATTCTGGCCATGAAAGCCTTCGACAACACATTGCAAAAGCTTTGTTTTGCTCTAGTTTTTCAATTAATATCTTTCCAAGTCTCAAGGCTGCCAGGTTCGAATCCCACCCGGGGAGAGCGCGGATGAGCTCCCTCTATCAGCTCCAGCTCCATGCGGGGACATGAGGGAAGCCTCCCACAAGAATGGTAAAAACACCAAAACATCCGGGCATCCCCTGGGCAACGTCCTTGCAGACAGCCAATTCTCTCACTCCAGAAGCGACTCAAGTTGCTCCCGACACGAAATAAAAGTCTCAACCAATTCAGCCTAGTTTGTGTCAGACACCAAAATGAAATTTCTAGAGTAGAATGACTTTCAAAGGAAGGACCGCACAATTAAACAGGAAATAACACTTTCAAACCAGGAACAGATTTTTTTTCCAGATTTTGTTACATAGCATGATGATGATGATATTAGTTACCCACCTCTGCTAACGGCTTGAGGCAGATACAGCACAGTCAAAACATATCAACATAAAACACTTACAATAAAATACATTCACATATATATATATCAAACCAAACCATTATAATCTTATAGGATAAGGAACATTTCTGCACCACAGTAAAGAACAATTGAACCCCAATCATTCCAGGCTGTTGCTAGTTACACATAACCAAACCAAACATCCCTCCCTGGTTATTTCCCAGGGCTGGCAATTTGTTACGGCCCACCAGCTGCTGGTACCTTGGTGCCTGGCTTCAGCCCCTCCAGCTGCTTGGGCTTCCGGAAGGTTTTGTGGTGCTGCAGCTTGTGCTCAATCTTGTCCTTGGCGAAAAGGAACTGCAGTCGACATTTGTTGCAGCCGTAGACTCCCTTTTTCTGGGGGAAGAAGCACAGCCACACACATTATTCAAATTATTATTATTAGTAGTAGTAGTTGTTGTAGTAGCCTTTGGCATGGTGATGGACTTATCTAAATTCCCCGACTGATTCTTTTACATCAGTCACTCTACTCCCCTTGCTTTCATAATAATAATAACAAAACATTGCATGGAAAGAATATGTAAAGCAAAGTGAAGAACCTGCTTTGATTTAAGTCAAAAATCAGAAACTCCTCAAAGCACAGCAGACAAAGAATCAGTACAAGAAAACCACACTACAAACTAGAGCTGACAGCTGGCACAACAAAACACTGCATGGAAAGTTCCTTGACAAAATTGAAGGAAAAGCTGATAAGGAGAAGACCTGGCTCTGGTTCACGAATGGGACCCTGAAGAAGGAGACAGAAGGCCTGATCCTTGCAGCCCAGGAGCAAGACATCAGGACAAAGGCAATTCAGGACAAGATCGAAAAATCAGCTGATGACCCAAAATGCAGACTGTGCAAGAAACCGATGAAACCATTGATCATCTCCTCAGCTGCTGTAAGAAAATCGTACAGACAGACTATAAACAGAGGCACAACTATGTGGCCCAAATGATCCATCGGAACTTATGCCTCAAGTACGACCTCCCAGCAGCAAAGAACTGGTGGGATCACAAACCTGCAAAAGTATTGGAAAATGAGCACGCAAAGATACTGTGGGACTTCCGCATCCAGACTGACAAAGTTCTGGAACACAACACACCAGACATCACAGTTGTGGAAAAGAAAAAGGTTTGGATCATTGATTTTGCCGTCCCAGGTGACAGTCGCATTGACGAAAAACAAAAGGAAAAACTCAGCCGCTATCAGGACCTCAAGATTGAACTTCAAAGACTCTGGCAGAAACCAGTGCAGGTGGTCCCGATGGTGATGGGCACACTGGGTGCCGTGCCAAAAGATCTCAGCCGGCATTTGGAAACAATAGACATTGACAACATTACGATCTGCCAGCTGCAAAAGGCCACCCTGCTGGGATCTGCGCGCATCATCCGAAAATACATCACACAGTCCTAGACACTTGGGAAGTGTTCGACTTGTGATTTTGTGATATGAAATCCAGCATATCTATCTTGTTTGCTGTGTCATAATAAAATAATAATATATTTCTTATAACCAGCCACTATTTCCCCGATGGGACTCGGGGCGGCTCACTTGGGGACAAGGCCTAAAAACATCAGTTTGATGTACAATTAAAGCACAATACAAACTACAAAATTAAAATATAGAAAAACAATGACTGAAAACATCTTAAATGAACACACAACCATGTGTGTTCATTTAACATCTTGTAATTTAATCCCATTATACAAAACTTATTGTTTAATCAAGTTTGATTGTTTCAGGAGAGTTAGGATAGTGATTAGGGGCTTTGTATGTATTTGTGTGTTTTATTGTAGATATGATCAATAAACAGATATCTCTCTCTAGTAGTATTAATAATATTAACACAATCATTAATATTAATATAATAACATTAGATAAAGGTAAAGGTTTTCCCCTGATGTTAAGTCCAGTCGTGACCGACTCTGGGGGTTGGCGCTCATCTCCATTTCTAAGCCAAAGAGCCAGCGTTGTCCGTTGACACCTCCAAGGTCATGTGGCCAGCATGACTGCATGGAGCACCGTTACCTTCCCGCCAGAGCTGTACCTATTGATCTACTCACATTCGCATGTTTTCAAACTGCTAGGTTGGCAGGAGCTGGGGCTAACAGCGGCCGCTCATTCCGCTCCCGGGATTTGAACCTGGGACCTTTTGGTCTGCAAGTTCAGCAGCTCAGCGTTTTAACACACTGTGCCACCAGCAGATTAATTAATATCATTAATAACACCTTTATTTCTACTCCATCTTGTACCCCATGGGGACTCAAGGCAACTTACATTCACATCACACAACCCAATAAAATTTAAAAAACATGGCACATACAAAAATTAAAGTACAACAATTAAATATTTGTGCCAGGGATATACAGTAGAATCATAGAGTAGTAGAGTTGGAAGAGACCTCATGGGCCATCTAGTCCAACCCCCCGCTAAGAAGCAGGAAATCGCATATTTATCTAACATAAACGGACTGGCAGAAGATTGGATACGTGAAAATGTTTGATAATAAGGAGGGATTAAGGAAAAGCCTATTAAACGTCAAACTACGTTATCTATATATATAAAAGAGTGATGGCATCAGGGCAGCGGACAAAACAACAAAACTAAAGGCCCCCCAACCTCGAAATTTGACAGCACAACCCATCATCCATGCCTCTAGGTTGATGCAACAAAAAGAAAAGAAAAATAAAGTCCTAATTAGAGAGAGAGCAATAATTGTTTTTATCCAATTGCTGCCAGTTAGAAGGCTAAGCTCTGCCCACTTGGTCACCTAGCAACCGACTCAGCCCAGGGGACAGGCAGAGTTAGGCTTCACTTAGGCCTGTTCCACAGATTATCTAATTTGCACTGGATTATATGGCAGTGTAGACTCAAGGCCTTTCCCCACAGCTATATAACCCATTTAAAATCTTATATTATCTGCTTTGAACTGGATTATCTTGACTCCACACTGCCATATAATCCAGCCTTCCAAGCAGCAAGCCTATTCCTTTGTATTCCAGCTCATCAAACAAGGATTCCCATAAGAAGAAAATGGCCAGGTTTTGAGGCTGCAAGGCTATTCACTGCTATTCCACCTGGCCAACAAAGCATTCCCATAAGCCACAGCAACGCGTGGCCGGGCACAGCTAGTGATTTTACAAATTAAGCACCAAAATATCATGTTTTACAACTAATTGACAGAAAAGCAGTTCAATACAGTTAACGTTTTGAAGGGGCCTTACCTGGTGCCGCATGAAGTGTTGCTGGAAGGCGTTGCCGTTCTTGAAAACCTTGAGGCAGTAAGGGCAAAGGAGGTGCCGCGTATCTCCGTGCACCATCCGGAAATGCGTGTCCACATCGGCGTAGAGTGACGAACGGTACTGACAGACCTGCAGGGAGCCAACCATTGAGACAGAAGCAATGAGAACCCAAGAAGAAAGGCTTGCTGTCCAAATCGGACGTCTTTCAGGGCTTGAGGCTCTCTTCCAGACCAATGGCGATAGCGCATGCTCAGATGACCCACCCGAAACCACACTGTACCCTTTTATGGTGAGACTATGTGTTCCTCATTCCATTCCCAAGATATTTTTTGTTGGAAATAGCAGCCTCCCAAGCCTTTCACTATGTATTTGTTAATGTATACACTTGCTAACTTGTATTCTATGTGTATGTTGATTTGCCAGTTTGACTGTATCTCTTTGGTGTGGGAGGGGTAATAGACGTGTGATTGTACTGAGCATGTTCAGACTCAGGACTCCATTTTGTAGTCACTGTGATTATAGACTTCAATGTGTTAAGTCTGTCCACTCAATGGAGGTAGATGCATGCTGCTGTTTTGGACTTTAGTAGAGAAGTATATCTTATGGACTTCAGTACGTACAGTAGAGTCTCACTTATCCAACATTCGCTTATCCAACGTTCTGGATTATCCAACGCATTTTTGTAGTCAATGTTTTCAATACATCGTGATATTTTGGTGCTAAATAATAAATAATAATAATAATTTATTTGTTTGACCAGTCATATGACCATTTCAAAGTGCAACATAAATAAAAACAAGGCAAAAAGGATGGGGGGACAGCCAGCTGACCATCTGTTTGCCGACAAAATCTTATTTTCCTGATTCTTCTTTCAGGAAATGTACTCTTTTCTTGATAGCTTTCAGGATAAAAAGGCTTACTCTAATTATGGTGGATCTTTCTTGTCCTTGCAAGAGGACTTCATAATTCATAAATACAGTAATTACCACATAGCATTACTGCGCATTGAACTACTTTATTTGTCAAATTTTTTGTTAAACATGATGTTTTGGTGCTTAATTTGTAAAATGATAACCTAATTTGATGTATAATAGGCTTTTCCTTAATCTCTCCATATTTATCCAACATATTCGCTTATCCAACGTTCTGCCGGCCCGTTTATGTTGGATAAGTGAGACTCTACTGTACAACTATACCTAAATACTGGACTATTGATTTAGAATGATACTGTGTACTCAACACAGATAAGCTATATCCAATCTTCCCTGACCCTGGACTTCCCACAGAGATATATAAACCTTCCTTGCTTAGTTTCTCCATACCTCACAACCTCTGAGGATGGCTGCCATCGATGTGGGCGAAACGTCAGGAGAGAATACTACTAGAACATGGCCATACAGCCCGGAAACATACAACAACCCTATATCCCATCTGTAACTGAATTTCAATAAGAAATGTGCCTGTATGGTGAATTAATACAAGATGTTTTATGAGTAAACAAGATATGTTGTTTTTCAAAGAAGACTGTTTTTTTAAATACAGTAGAATCTCACTTATCCAACATAAACGGGCCGGCAGAACGTTGGATAAGCGAATATGTTGGGTAATAAGGAGGGATTAAGGAAAAGCCTATTAAACATCAAATTAGGTTATGATTTTACAAATTAAGCACCAAAACATCATGTTATACAACAAATTTGACAGAAAAAAATAGTTCAATACATGGTAATGCTATGTAGTAATTACTGTATTTACGAATTTAGCACCAAAATATCATGATGTATTGAAAACATTGTCTACAAAAATGCGTTGGATAATCCAGAACGTCGGATAAGCGAGTGTTGGATAAGTGAGACTCTACTATATCTCTGAGTGCATATTTTAACTAAGACGTTTGAAGAGAGTGCATTTTTTTTGGGCAGCTGCAACTGCAATTTCAACTTCAAAGAAACAACCATCCTCTGCGCACCAAATATATTTTGATAGTGGCATGCCTTTTTCCTTGGCAGTTCAAAGACATGGTTCTTCAACCTAACAGCTGAGTTACCTGTGTGCCATTACATGAATGCTTATGAGTATCACTTGTTCAAAGGGTTGACTTCTAACAAGGTCACGTTTTTCTTGATTAGTAGTTTTCAAAAGGTGGTCTCCACATGTTCATGGAGATTCACATTTGCCAAACGAATATGACATTTTTTTTTTCCTTTTCAATGAGTTATGATTGCCATTTATTTCCAATATTTTAATGTTGTCTTTGGATACTTTGGGTATTCCAGGACATTTTACTGGGCAGGAAAATGGTCTGCGAATCTCAGGAGGGCCACCCTTGGTCCAATTTGAAACAACACTCCCATACCATAGACATCATACCAATCTGAGAGCCAGGAAAATGGTTCCATCTTGTCTCCTGTGCCATAGCAACATGCTATGCTAATTTTACATACATATATGTATGTGTGTGTGTGTATATATATATATAAATATATACAATAATTTATAAATATATAATATATTGTATATACAGTAGAGTCTCACTTATCCAAGCTAAACGGGCTGGCAGAAGCTTGGATAAGCGAATATCTTGGATAATGAGGGATTAAGGAAAAGCCTATTAAACATCAAATTGGGTTATGATTTCACAAATTAAGCACCAAAACATCATGTTATACAACAAATTTGACAGAAAAGGTAGTTTAATATGTAGTAATGTTATGTTGCAATTACTGTATTTACGAATTTAGCACCAAAATATCACGATATATTGAAAACATTGACTACAAAAATGGCTTGGATAATCCAGAAGCTTGGATAAGCGAGGCTTGGATAAGTGAGACTCTACTGTCCTTATAATATTGATAATAATATTATAATGTAATACAATATTATACTAATAATATAATGTAATAATATTAATTATATACTATATATTAAATGTAATATTACTAATAATATTACCATATAATGATATAGTACAATATAGTAATTTAATGCTTACATTGTGTTATACTAATAATATATTGTATGTACATTTGATTTGTAAGCCACTCTGAGTCCCCTCCGGGGTGAGAAGAGCAGGATATAAATGTAATAAATAAATAAAATAATAATAAATAATACCTGGCAGACGTAGGGCATCTCTCCCGGCTTGTGGTTGTCCTTCATGTGCTGCAGGAACATGGGCTCGCTCTCAAAGGCCCATTCACAGATCTTGCACTTTGCTGTAAGGCAGAGGAAGCACATCACATGGGGCGGGAAGGCCTCCGATATCACAAGAAGCCAGAGACAAAAACAGCTTGGTTTGAGATGAACGCCTTCTTCCCCAGAATCCTTCCAATACCCTGCTTATTAATATTATGTAGATACATAATATTACATAAAAACTCCAACCATCATCCAGGTCAAAAAGAGGCACAATTAAAGCCCCGGTAGACCGTGCAAACATGATCTGTGAAACCCACCTCTTCCAAGGTGAATTGAACCACCCAAACCGGGCTCTGCAGGCTAATGGATATTCTACAACAGACCTCAGAAGAGATGCAAGACCAAGAACAAGCCACGAGAGTAAAGACAAAGATCCACCTAAAGGAAAAGGGAACCACTGACCACACAGGGAAGCTGATGAAAAACATAACCTATAAACACAATCTACAGACTCACTAAGAAAATTCAATAATTACTATATTCATCAAAGGATAAGAGGGATTTTCTAACCACTGCATGAGTCTATCGTATGCCATGCAGCTGTGGATAAGTCTACATAGGGACCACCAAACCCAGCATTGCCCAAACACGAATCAAGGAGCACGAAAGGCACTGCAGACTGATTCAGCCAGAGAAGTCAGCCATAGCAAGGCACTTGATGAACCATCCTGGACACAGAATAATATTTGAGAACACAGAAATTTTGTACTATAATAATAATAATAATAATAATAATAGCAACTTTATTTTTATACCCCGCCCCATCTCCCCGAAGGGACTCGGGGCAGCTTACATGGGGCCTTGCACGATAAAACAATCAAATATCAAAACACAGCAACAAAACAGTTATCCAATAAAAACATCAATTACAGTAAAAACAATCGTTAAAATCAACATAAAACATACCATATTAACACTGGAGACTAATTCATAGAACCCAGGCAAAGTGCAACATGTGCCGAAATGGGCCGAAATGGGGAAGGTAATTTCACAGTTGAAATGGACAAAGTGCAATATAGCATTGGCAACACCTCGAGAATGGGGCTATTATAAAATGGGCAGATAGATCACTACTCTAACAACTACCATGTCAGACTACATAGAGAA
The DNA here is from genome assembly GCF_035594765.1 of Anolis carolinensis. Taxonomy (NCBI): domain Eukaryota; kingdom Metazoa; phylum Chordata; class Lepidosauria; order Squamata; family Anolidae; genus Anolis; species Anolis carolinensis. The sequence goes on along the minus strand of NW_026943825.1, from coordinate 13,164,060 downwards.
GCCATTGAAATCCACAAGCACGTGAACAATTTCAATAGAAAAGAACCATGAAAATGAACGAAATCTGGCTACCAGTAATAACAAATGTCAGAATCAAGACAGTAAATAATGAATGCCACTCAGAAACAGAAGAATTCCAGGCAATAAACAATCAACGGCCAGTTAACACCTCTCAAACAGAGGATGCCTCCAGGCAACAAAGCCCAGGCTACCTCCATGCAGATACCTTCACTGACTTTGCAAACTTCATGGCTACTCAAATGCCAATTCAAGTTTAATAACTTCACTTCACTTCACTTTATTTCTTAATTAGTCGCTCTCCACCAGAGTGCTCCGAGCGACTTACAATTTAAAATATCATTCCACAATATAAAAACATTCAACATAAAAAACATTCAACAGTGACTATTTGGCAAATTAGATCTGATTTACTTAAATGCACAATCAAACAGCCAAGTCTTGAGCACTTTTACAATAATTGCAACATTCACACTTGCTTCAAGCAGACGAGAGTTCTTTCTCCCACCCTGAACATCCCACGGGTATATATACACTCCAATTGCTTCGCTGCCAACAAAACCTCTGAAGATGCCAGCCACAGATGCAGGGGAAACGCTAGGTGAGAAAGCTGCTGGAACATGACCATACAGCCTGAAAAAATCACAGCAAACCTATTAATATTCTCTTGATATTTGGGGTTATTGTGTGTTTTCCGGGCTCTAGGGTCATGTTCCAGAAGCATTCTCTCCTGACGTTTCGCCCACATCTATGGCAGGCATCCTCAGAGGTTGTGAGGTATATAAACACACAACAACCCTGTGATTCCGGCCATGAAAACCTTAGACAACACTCTTGATATTTGTTTGCAGGCTTTTTTCATCAGAGAAAAATTATCTGGTGAGAAACACCAGCTTCTTGCCCAGCTCCCTTTGAAGGCTGAAGGCTGTTTCTGCTACAAACGAAAGGGGGAATAATAATAATAATAATAATAATAATAATAATAATAATAATAATAACTGCAAAAGGCCACCCTACTGGGATCTGCACGCATCATCCGAAAATACATCACACAGTCCTAGACACTTGGGAAGTGTTCGACTTGTGATTTTGTGATACGAAATCCAGCATGTCTATCTTGTTTGCTGTGACATAATAAAATAATAATAATAGTTTTTTTTTTCGTGTCAGGAGCAACCTGAGTTACTTCCGGAGTGAGAGAATTGGCCGTCTGCAAGGACGTTGCCCAGGGGACGCCTGGATGTTTTGATGTTTTACCATCCTTGTGGGAGGCTTCTCTCATGTCCCCGCATGGAGCTGGAGCTGATAGAGGGAGCTCATCATCAGCTCCAATAAATATATTTATAATAATAATAATAACAACAACAACAACAACAACAACACGCAAAGATACTGTGGGACTTCCGAATCCAGACTGACAAAGTTCTGGAACACAACACACCAGATATCACAGTTGTGGAAAAGAAAAAGGTTTGGATCATTGATGTTGACAGTCGCATTGATGAAAAACAAGAGGAAAAACTCAGCTGCTATCAGGACCTCAAGATGGAACTGCAAAGACTCTGGCAGAAACCAGCGCAGGTGGTCCCGGTGGTGATGGGCACACTGGGTGCCGTGCCAAAAGATCTCAGCTGGCATTTGGAAACAATAGACATTGACAAAATTACGATCTGACAACTGCAAAAGGCCACCCTGCTGGGATCTGCACACGTCATCCGAAAATACATCACACAGTCCTAGACACTTGGGAAGTATTCGACTTGTGATTTTGTGATATGAAATCCAGCATATCTATCTTGTTTGCTGTGTCATAAAATATAATAATAATAATAATAATAATAATAATAATAATAATAATAATAATAATAATAATAAATCACACAGTCCTAGACACTTGGGAAGTGTTTGACTTGTGATTTTGTGATATGAAATCCAGCATATCTATCTTGTTTGCTGTGTCATACAACGTCGTTGTGTCAATAATAATAAAAATAATAAAAATTATTATTATGAATTATCTTGCCACACCCTGGACTCTCCACGGATATATATTTTTTCCTTTCCTTGCCTAGTTTATCCATCCCTCACAATCTCTGAGGATGCCTGCCATAGATGTGGGCGAAACGCCAAGAGAGAATACTTCTGGAACATGGCCACACAGCCCGAAAGACATACAACAACACTGTGATCCCGGCCATGAAAGCCTTCAACAACACAATAAATATTTTATTTGTAGCCTGCCCTCTCTCCCCAAGGGGACTCAGGGCAGCTTCCAACATAATAAAGGCAAACATTCAATGCCTGTATAAAACAGATACAAATCTAAACAACAAACAATAAAATACAATCACAACAAATTAAAACAAGTAATTTGAATAATTAGACAATTAAATAATCAACATTTAAACTATTAAAAGCCAGCTAAGATAGCATATCAATGTCACTTCTATCCCGTTCCGTTTATCATGCCAGCTTGGGCCAGGAGGTGAAAGCTGTGCCTTAAAAAGCATCTTTTAGGCTCAGAACTTACTGGTCGACTCGTAGGGGCTGTGTACGTTCTCCAAGTGGCACTGTAGATGCAGGAGGGTGGGGAACTGCCGGTAGCAGTGCTGGCAAGTGGTGTGGACGTCTACCTCCCCGTTTTGCTGATCCAGTTCGACGTGGTGCTTCATATGGTTCATAAACCTGACCGCGAGAAGGAAAGATGGGTGGCATTAACTTTGAGGAGGGAGAGAAAAAGGCCCTCCCTCTCTTTCTGCTCACTTCCCACTAACAAGTCCTTTGAGTGTGGCCTGATGAATTTTAACACTCTCAGTTATTGTCATTGCTGTACTCATACACGGCCCTTTGTGCACATCCCTAGGGAAAACTATGGAAAAGTAACTGGACGCAACAAAAACGTTCCGCTACTATTGGATCAAGCAGAGTCCTCTTTAGTTTCCCTTTAGCTCTCTTGTAAAAATGGCTTCTTCCTGCAGTCAAATGTCATCTGCTCCCAGCACCTTAAGGAAAGGGTCTGAGAGATGGTTGCCCAGACTTCTCTCACTCTCCTTCTATTTTTTAAATACTTTTCATCAAATGCAGACTTACAAAACAAAATCAAGGATGCAAGAAAAAAACCAAAGCAAGAACCATTACCATAAAAAACCAGAAATAAGAATGATTTTTCATATTTATTTATCTATCTACCCTGTTTCCCTGAAAAAAAGACATCCCCAGAAAATAAGACCCAGTAGAGGTTTTTCTGAATTGCTAAATATAAGGCCTCCCCCGAAAGTAAAACCTAGTAAAATTTTTGTTTGGAAGCATGCAGGATCGGTAAATGTACATACCATAGATTGTTGTACATGGAAATAAAGGTAGTAACAAGAAATAATAATAATATAATAATAACTTTATTCTTGTATCCCACCTCCATCTCCCAGGAGGGATTCAGGGCAGCTTACACAGGGACAAGCCCAACAATAATATAAATTTACATACAAACATAAATTTAAAACACTAATTTAAAAACAGTATAGTAATAAAATATAATATAGAAATTCTTGAAAGGATTCACAGTTTGGTTATGCTGGTTTGTGATGACAACTACTATACAGTAGATAATAAATTTTCATTTTTTAAAAATTCAACCATAAATGTGAACTCTTCTTTGTGGAAAAACAAGACAGCCCCTGAAAATAAGACATAGCGCATCTTTGGGAGCAAAAATTAATATAAGACACTGTCTTATTTTTGGGGAAACAGGGTATATATAACTAAAGGGAAAATATTTTGTATGTATCTAAGCTTGTATGTATTTTCCGAGATGGCTCCCACATCCAGAGAGCCTGTGAACTCCGCCGATGATGGATTTGGACCGAATTACAAATGACTCCCAGTTAAGAATATTGATAATAATATTATAATATTGATAATAATATTATGTAATACAATATAAAGAAATAATACTACTAATAATAATATAATATAATATTAATTATATATTATATATTACATGTAATATTGCTAATAATATTACAGAATAGTACAATATAGTAACATAAAGGTAAAGGTTTTCCCCTGACATTAAGTCCAGTCATGTCTGACTCTGGGATGTGGTGCTCATCTCCATTGCTAAGCTGAAGAGCCGGCGTTGTCCGTAGACACCTCCAAGGTCATGTGGCCGGCATGACTGCATGGAGCGCCGTTACCTTCCCGCCGGAGCGGTACCTATTGATCTACTCACATTGGCATGTTTTTGAACTGCTAGGTTGGCAGGAGCTGGAGCTAACATTATATAGTAACATATAATGCTATATATATATATATATATATATATATATATATATATATATATATATATATACACACACACACACTATATATATATATATATATATATATATATATATATATATATATATATATACACATACATACTATATAACATTATATAGTAACATATAATGTTATATATATATATAAGCTATATACAGTAACATATAATGGTAATATTGTGATATGCTAATAATATATTGTATGTACATATTATTTGTAAGCTGCTCTGAGTCCACTTCGGGGTGAGAAGGGCGAGCTATAAATGTAGTAAATAATAAATATTTTCATGGTTTCTTCCTTTCTGTTGAAATTGTCCTAACTGAACAAAATCTGGCTACCAGTATTACAAAACTCTAAAATCAAAACAGTAGATGGGAACCAACACTCTGAGTGCAGAGGGCAGCTAATGACTGAACAAAGGATGGCCCCCAGGCAAGAGACAAAACCTTTCCAATGCTAATTAGGGTGATTAACTGAAACATTAATGCTGGCTTCCCAGTGACAACGGACTCTTCCCACACCCTGGACTCTCCACAGATATATATTCTTTCCTTTCCTTACTTAGTTTATCCATACCTCACAACCTCTGAGGATGCCTGCCATAGATGTGGGCGAAACGTCAGGAGAGAATACTTCTGGAACATGGCCATACAGCCCGAAAGACATACAACAACCCAAGTTTTTAAACTTTTCCTAAAGGCCTCCCCTGTACCTATTCCGACTTACATACAAATTTGGCTTAAGAACATACCTACAGAACCTTTCTCGTTCGTAACTTGTAGCCTGCCTATATATGAAACTAAACTACAATTACTAGTGCACTTTATCAACAACATATAACGTAAACATTCTAAACAGATATCTCCTAAAACAAACCTACAAACTCCACACTCAATGCTTGCTAATTATAACTTCCTAATTTGTTACGAAGAGCCCCAGTGGTGAAGTGTGTTAAAGCGCTGAGCTGCTGAACTTGCAGACCGAAAGGTCGCAGGTTCAAATCCCGGGAGCGGAGTGAGCGCCCGCTGTTAGCTCCAACTTCTGCCAACCTTGCAGTTTGAAAACATGCCAATGTGAGTAGATCAGCGGGAAGGTAACGGCGCTCCATGCAGTCATGCCAGCCACATGACCTTGGAGGTGTCTACAGACAACGCTGGCTCTTTGGCTTAGAAATGGAGATGAGCACCAACCCCCAGAGTCAGACATGACTGGACTTAGCATTACCTTTAATTTGTTACTCCCTTTCTGTGTCATTTTATTTCTAACTTTCTACTTTTCCTATGTTGGTACCCGCCTCGAGTCCATGAGGAGAGATGGGTAAGAAATAAAAATATTATTATTTTTCTTATTACCCTTCAGAAAACCACCCGCCCCGTCCTCCTCTCCCCATCCCACCATTACCGGATGTTGTTCTTGAGCCGCTTGGTGCAATGGGGGCAGCGGAAGGAGGTCGGCACTATGGGGAAGTCGAGCAGCTGGCTGAGCTTGCCGCTGTCCCTGCCGTAGTAGAAGTCGTCCACTAGCATGATCAGCTTGCCCTGAGCCCCGTCACTCGCCCCGTCGCTCAAATCAGCCATTTTGCCCGGCGGTGACAGGGTAGGGATCGGGGTGCAGGACGGCGTGGAGGCCATACCCGCCGATTTCTCCGGAGAAGGAGCTTTGGGGACTTGGATATTTGGTTCAGACTCAGGCTTCCCTTTCTTCAGGAATTCCACCATGTCTGGACAGCAGTACTATACAGAAGAAGGATGACAAAGAAAAGAAAGAAGCCCTGTTCTTAGTACAGTTTAGATACAGGCATGAGCAAATTTTGGCCCTCCAGGTGTTTTGGACTCCAACTCCCACAATTCCTAACAGCCAGTAGGCTGTGGCGCAGGCTGGAGGGCAAGCCAGCTGCAACCACCTGCAATGAATCACTCTGACCAGGAGGTCATGAGTTCAAGGCCCGCTCGGAGCCTATGTTTGTCTTGTCTTTGTTCTATGTTAAAAGGCATTGCATGTTTGCCTATATGTGTAATGTGATCCGCCCTGAGTCCCATTCGGGGTGAGAAAGGCGGAATATAAATGCTGTAAATAAATAAATAAATAAAATCTTAGTGTCCCAGAATAACTATTGTTATGAATATTACTGTATATACTCAAGTATAAGCCTAGTTTTTCAGCCCTTTTTTTAAGACTGAAAAAGCCCCCCTCGGCTTATACTCGGGTGAGGGTCCTGGTTGGCTTATATTTGGGTCAGCTTATACTCGAGAATATATGGTACATTTATTCTTTTTCTCTATTATTATTGGTATTATTACATTTATTCTTTTTCTCTATTATTGTTGCTACTATTACATTGATTTTGCTCTATTATTATTATTATTACATTTATTATTTCACTCTGATATTATTATTGCATTTTACTCTATTTATTACTACATGTATTATTTTCCTGTATTTATTATTATTATTATTATTATTATCATTACATGATTTATTTTACTCTATTATTATTAAAAGGATACATAAGCATATTTACATTGAAGAAGATGCGAATAATGATTTGATCAGAGTTGGACAGTCTTATCTTAAATTTGAGCTTTATGTAAATATTCAAAAAACATTTAGCATTTATATCATTTTAATGATATAATAATATATAATATTATACTAATATTATAATATATTGTATATACATGTAATATTAATAATATTACAATGTAATACAATGTAATAATTATAATTCACTATTATAATTGTATATTTATATTACATGCAATGTTACTAATAATATTGCAATATTGTCGTATAATATAATATATTGTATGTATATATACTTGTAAACCGCCTTGAGTCCCCTTCGGGGTAAGAAGGGCGGGATATAAATGTAGCTAATAATAATAATAATAATAATAATAATAATAATAATAATAATAATAATAATAAACCTACTGATGCCTCAATTAATGTAATTTTATTGGTATCTATTTTTATTTCTGAAATTTACCACTCTCAGCTTATACTTGAGTCAATGTTTTCCCAGTTTTTTTGTGGTAAAATTAGTTGCCTCGGCTTATATTTGGGTCGGCTTATACTCAAGTATATACGGTAATATTATTAATACCCATTGGTACACATCAGATGTCATGGAGAAGCAGACCACTCTCAGACTCAGCTTAGGGTCCCAGAGTAACTATTGTTATTAATATTAATATTATTAACACCCATTGTAATACGATATAATACTAATAACACAATATAATAATATTAATTATATATTATATTTTACATGTAATATTACTAATAATATTACAATATATTGATACAGTACAATATAGTAATTTATTACCAGTATTGTACTACGCTAATATAATATTGTATGTAAATTTAATTTGTATGCCGCTCTGAGTCCCCTTCGGGGTGAGAAGGGCGGCATATAAATGTAGCAAATAAATAAATAAATAAATATCAATATTATTATTAACACTCATTGGTACACATCAGCTCTCATGGAGAGGCAGTCCTCTGTCAGTACCTGCTTATTGCTACGCAGCCCAAAACGAAAGGAAAATGAAAGCAAGCATAGTGACCGTGCAGCTTTCTCTTTTGTGTCGCCTTTCGTTTCGTCCAAAAATGGCACCTTTCGTTTCGAGCATCCGGATGGATGTTACTAAACGAATAGACGAATAAAACAGACAAAACAAATACCGCGCACATCACTAATGTCTAATGTTGTTCTTTGTGTAAAAGTGTAAAAGTTCTCGTGACACCCCCTAACACTGGACATTGCAATAAAAAGAACCTTTGTTTAAAAGTATTCATGACATGTGTTCCAAGATAGCAAGCTTCTGAACAGAAGATCACTGAATCCATCTAGAAAACTTTCTAAGTCAAAAGTCCCATCGCTTCACCTCATGACCACGGGTTCTCAGTCCAGAGAGATGAGAGCAACTAAATCTCTTCTCTTGTGGGCTTTGGGCCTTAATGTCCATCAGCCCTGACCCAAACCTCTGCTCTGGGAAGACAGAACAAACTGCTTTCATTTCAGTCTCTGCACACTCCTTTCAAATTCTCCTCCTCACACAAGACAGGAAGGGGTTACTTACGCACATATGGCCTCTTAAAGCTTCAGTGACTCTAAACTGGGCATTGCACCGAGGACAGGCTTTCCGCCCGCTGTCTTGCAGGTCGAAGTTGGGGATGGTTGAGGCACCGACTGGAAGAAACAGAAAAAAATCAGGAGAAAGGGTTACAGCTGGAACTGACAGCCTCTGCAGGCCTCTGGAAGGACTCCTATTGCCTATTCCATGGGTCCCCAAACTTTTTAAACAGGGGGCCAGTTCACGGTCCCTCAGACTATTGGAGGGCCGGACTATGGTTTTTTTTAAAAAAAACTGGGAACAAATTCCTATGCACACTGCACATATCTTATTTTGAAGTTAAAAAACAAAATGGGAACAAATACAGCGTCAATGTTAATAATAATAATAATAATAATCATCATCATCATCATCATCATCATGAAAATAATAAAGAGGGTTGGAAAAGACCCCTTGGGCCATGTAGTCCAGCCCCCTTCTGCATTTGTCCCCTAAAAGCACAAGCAAAGCACCCCTGGCAGATGGCCACCCAGCCTCAATGTTAGTAATATAAATCTTTGTTTTAACTTCTGATTTATCATCTTCTTGTGTTTTAAACTGTGTATATTGTTTAATGTATTTGTGCTGTTACTTTTGTAACGTTGTGAGCCGCCCCGAGTCCCCACGGGGAGATGGTGGCGGGGTATAAATAAAGTTTTATTATTATTATTATTAATACAGTAGAGTCTCACTTATCCAACATAAACGGGCCGGCAGAATGTTGGATAAGCAAATATGTTGGATAATAAGGAGAGATTAAGGAAAACCCTATTAAACATCAAATTAGGTTATGATTTTACAAATTAAACACCAAAACATCATGTTACACAACAAATTTGACAGAAAAAGTAGTTCATTACCCAGTAATGCTATGCAGAAATTACTTTATTTACGAATTTATCACCCAAATATCATGATGTATTGAAAACATTGACTACAAAAATGCGTTGGATAATCCAGAACGTTGGATAAGCGAATGTTGGATAAGTGAGACTCTACTGTAATAACAATAAAAATAATATCAAGGGTTGGAAGAGACCTCTTGGGCCATTTAGTCCAGCCCCCTCCTGCCTTTGTCCTCCACAAGCAAAGCACGCCTGGCAGATGGCCACCCAGCCTCAATGTTAGTAATAATAACAATAAAAATAATATCAAGGGTTGGAAGAGACCTCTTGGGCCATTTAGTCCAGCCCCCTTCTGCCTTTGTCCTCCACAAGCAAAGCACCCCTGGCAGATGGCCACCCAGCCTCAATGTCAGTAATAATAACAATAAAAATAATATCAAGGGTTGGAAGAGACCTCTTGGGCCATTTAGTCCAGCCCCCTCCTGCCTTTGTCCTCCACAAGCAAAGCACGCCTGGCAGATGGCCACCCAGCCTCAATGTTAGTAATAATAACAATAAAAATAATATCAAGGGTTGGAAGAGACCTCTTGGGCCATTTAGTCCAGCCCCCTGCTGCCTTTGTCCTCCACAAGCAAAGCACCCCTGGCAGATGGCCACCCAGCCTCAATGTTAGTAATAATAACAATAAAAATAATATCATGGGTTGGAACGGACCCCTTGGGCCATTTTGTCCAGCCTCTTCTGCCTTTGTGCACCATAAATTAAATAATAATTAAAATACCTTTGTAAACACAAGCAAAGCTCCAACTCCAACTCCAGGCAGGCACAGGGCAAGGAAGGAGGTGGGAAAGGCTTGTGCAGGGAGGGAGGAGCCAGGAATGGCTGCAAACGCTTTTGCAGGGAGAGGTCAGAAAGGAGCTGCAATGGCTTGTGCAGGGAAAGGATGGAATGGCGGCATGCACCTTTCTCAGGGGGTGGGGGAGGAAGCCACTGCCATGGGGGCCGGATAGATGCCTTCCAGGGGCCGCATGTGGCCCGCGGGCCGTAGTTTGGGGACCCCTGGCCTATTCTATAGTTTTTCTCCTTTTTTTGGTTGAAAGAAGAGGAAAAAACACCCCAAAACAGCATCCCTGTATACCAAGGTGAGACTTAAAAGAGTTCCCATTTGCAGCGAAGGAAGAGAGGAAGAGCACAGAAGGATAAGCTAGCAGGGCCAGAATGAATCCGGAAAGTCCCCAGCTTGAAACTCATCTCTGCAAACCTCTTTGCAGTTGGCAAGTTGGTAGCGCTCCATTTCACTTCACTTTTCCATTTTAGAAAGAGCAACATAACAACAACAACAATAAAACTTTATTTATATAACGCCCTATCTCCTCAAGGGACTCAGGGCCAACAACAATAATAACAACAACAATACTAAAACTTTATTTATGTAACGCCCTATCTCCTCAAGGGACTCAGGGCGGTTTCCAACATAGCAAGGAAACCATACAACAACAAAACATAATACAATAATGAGCATAAGTACATAACATAAACCGGGAGAGCCAGCGGAAGGCAAGGGAAAAGGGTCTCTGAAGAAACCAGGTCAAGGCAGCCCCGTAACAAGATCACCATTAAGTTTGAAACGACTCAAAGGTGCACAAAACTAAGCACAAGCTAAACATATTTCTAAAAGGATAACCGCACTTGGAAGTCAACAATCTGTCAGTGTCAGCTATGAAATTGGAGGAGACAGGACTAGCATGGAGGCTTTCATGTTAGAGTTAAGGAGGCTTAAACATAGGGTGGATGGCCATCTGTTGGGGGTGCTTTTGACTGTGTTCCTGCCTAGTAAAAGGGGGTTGGACTGGATGGACCTTGGGGTCTCTTCCAACTATGATTCTATGAGAGAAGCGGTTTTGTATCCTGCTGGATTTTTTGTTGACATCTGATCCTTTCTCTCCTTGGCACAATATGTTTAGATAACAAGTGTTGTAGTTCAGCCTTTGATTGTGCCTGCTCCTGATGTCACTGGGGATTCTGGGCCTACAAGCCAGCCTGATGGCATTGGGTTTCTGGACCTGTGATCCAAAAGGAGAATCAGCTGGAGATTTTAAGCCCTGAAACTGAACAGTCTCTGACTCTGAAGGCTACATTCCAGAGAGGACATTCACTAGGGAAGCAGAGATGAGCTCTGAGGAAGAGATTCCTGGTGCACAGTCTAATGAGCAGTTAGATAGGAGATTTACGTTTAGTTGACACAGTCAAGACGCTTGTTAGCCAAAAAGTCTTTATCCGTTTCTCAGGGGGAAAGGCATGATTTTCTGTCTATTCAGTAGAGCAGGGGTCCCCAAACTAAGGCCCGGGGGCCGGATGCGGCCCTCCAAGGTCATTTACCTGGCCCCCACCCTCATTTATAATATAATATTTTTATATCAGTTTTAATAATATAATATATTGTATGTATTGTATATATATGTATATATTGTATATATACATATAATATTGATAAAATATTATAATGTTATACAATATAATACTAATAATAATACCATATAATAATATTAATTATATGTTATATATTACATATAATATTACAGTATAGTGGTATAGTTCAATATAGTAATATATAATGCTAATATTGTGCTATGCTAATAATATAATATATTGTATGTACATACAGCTGCTCTGAGTTCCCTTCGGGGTGAGAAGGGCGGGATATAAATGTAGTAAATAAATGTAGTAAATGAATAAATAAATAATTTTGGACTTAGGCTCGCCCAAAGTCTGAAATGACTTGAAGACACACAACAACAACAACAACATCAACAACAACAACAACAACCCTAATTAACCTGACTATCTCATTGGCCAGAAGCAGGCCCACACTTCCTATTGAAATCCTGATAGGTTTATATTGGTTAAAATTATTTTCATTTTTAAATATTGTATTGTTATTCATTGTTATTGCTGTTTTGCACTACAAATAAGATATGTGCAGTGTGCATAGGAATTTGTTCGGTTTTTTTCTCTCCAAATGATAATTCGGCCCCTCAACAGTTTGAAGGATTGTGGTTTAAAAGTCTGCTTTAAAAGTTTGAGGACCCCTGCAGTAGAGTCTCACTTATCCAACATAAACAGGCCATCAGAATGTTGGATAAGCGCATATGTTGGATAATAAGGAGGGATTAAGGAAAAGCCTATTAAACATCAAATTAGGTTATTATTTTACAAATTAAGCACCAAAACAACATGTTATACAACAAATTTGACAGAAAAAGTAGTTCAATACGCAGTAATGCTATGTAGTAATTACTGTATTTACGAATTTAGCACCAAAATATCACAATGTATTGAAAACATTGACTACAAAAATGCGTTGGATAATCCAGAAGGTTGGATAAGCGAGTGTTGGATAAGTGAGACCAAAAGTCTTTTTCGCCAGTCTGGTCAATGTTGGTGTTTAAGGATACATCTCTTGTCAAGCCAAGCCTGCTAAGGGATTTCTAGTTCTATGTTTCCTGTTGCTCATGTTCCATGCTTCCAAGTTTTAAAGATTGTTCCTGAATCTCATGTTTTGGAGTTATTCTGTTTTTTGATGCTAATCTTATACCTTGAATTCTGTGGACTATTTCTGATTTAGACTCTTTTTTTTTTTTTACTATTTTTGCTGAACTGCTTTTCATATATATTTGTCAATAAACTGCTTTCTATTTCGCCTTGGACTGGAGTGTGGTGTTAAGTACAGAGGTGTTTCCAAGCCTTGCCTTCTAGTGTGAGGGAAGGGAGAGTAGCATGAGACAAAGGCTCCACTTTTACCTCCACACACAACTTATTTTTTGGGCTTAGGTGCGGGATATGCCTGGCTCCAAACTTGGAAGAATATTGTCAGAAATAATTCTCCTTTCTACGTTCAACGAACACCCCGTTCTGGAGCTTACAACACCAGGAAGGGTGACCAGCAGGGCTTACCTTTCTGCGACGGAGGCTCGGAGATGATGCCCCCCCTCTGGGAGCCATGCGCAGGGCTGTTATTGGAAACCACGATGGGGCCCGGGCCTTGGCCCAGCGAAGGGACCGTGGTCAAGGTGTTCACCAATTTGGCCACCTCGTTATTGTTCTCGCCCGTCACCCCGGGCCTTTTCACCGTGACAAAGCTCGCTATGCTCACTGCCGGGGGACAAAACAAAAAAGGGGAAGGGATGGTTTCATATACTCCAAGTAGAAGAGCTGGAGGAAATCAACTGTTTCCTAAAAAGAGATTGAGAGATAGATGCAAACGACTCCCCACAACTTGATGGCTCCCAGAAGTGTCTCACTCTCATACCACCCTGACCATGTCAGCTAGGAATGATGAGAATTGTGGGAACATGAATACAAAAAGAACAGGATGAAAGTATATAATCACTAAACTCTGAACCTAGTGTTTAATATACAATATAATATACAATAATAAATAATAATTACTATATTGTATAGACCTATAATATTGATAATACTGTAATGTAATAAAATATAACAGTAATAATAATCCAAGATAATAATATTAATAATCTATATATATAAAAGAGTAATGAAATTTCGGCCTAGGACAAAACAACAAAACTACACATTCCAGAAACACTAAACTTGGCAGCACAACCCCTCATCCATGCCTCTACGTTCATACAACAAAAAGAAAAGAAAAATAAAGTCCTAATTAGAGGGAGAGGAATAATTGTTTTTATCCAATTGCTGCCAGTTTGAAGGCTAAGCTCCGCCCACTTCGTCTCCTAGCAACCCACTCAGCCCAGGGGACAGCCAGAGTTAGGCCTCACTTAGGCCTATTCCACACTGCCTATAAAATACAAATTATCAGATTTTAACTGGATTAGATGGCAGTGTAGATCAAGGCCCTTCCACACAGCTATATAACCCATTTATAATCTTATATTATCTGCTTTGCACTGGATTATCTGGACTCCACACCTTTACCCTTTACCTTAACTACTACCAATTTCTCAATACTTTATTTCCCATACCACCATACTTCACCACAGCAACGCGTGGCCGGGCACAGCTAGTATAATATAGAATAATAAATAATAATTACTATATCGTATATACCTATAATATTGATAATATTATAATGTAATAAAATATAACACTAATAGTAATACAAGATAATAATATTAATAATATATTACATATTACATGTAATATTACTAATAATATTACAGTATAGCGGTACAGTACAATATAGTAATATATAATGCTAATATTGTGTTATATCAATAATATAATATATTGTATGTACATATTATTTATAAGCCGCTTTGAGTCCCCTTCGGGGTGAGAAGGGCGGCATATAAATGTAGTAAATAAATTTAACATTATTCCATTGACACATTACAAAGGTAAGTCTACCGATGGCTAACAGTGATAGCATATTTCTTTACTTCTAAGACACCATCTATTATTGTAAGATGCACACTAATTTCAAAGCTGTATTAATATATATTTCCTTCTTTGGAGGCTTTTAAGCAGAGGCTGGATGGCCATCTGTCGGGTGTGCTTTGAATGCTATTTCCTGCTTCTTAGCGGGGCGTTGGACTGGATGGCCCATGAGGTCTCTTCCAACTCTACTATTCTATTATTCTATTTAAAAATACTTGTCCTAAGATGCACTCCATTTTTCGAGGTGTTTATATGGGGAAAAGTGCATCTTGGGCTAGATCTACACTGTCATACAATAATCCAGTTTCAGAATGCAGATGAACTGCTTTAAACTGGATTATATGGCAGTGTAGATGGGGTCTTAGAATTGATTAAATATAGTTTAAGTTGCAAAATACCTGTTTATAACTGTTGCTGGTGACAAGGAAAAGAAGAAAGTGTTATTCAGCTCATGTCCAGCTTGTAGCCTTATTTATTCATTTATTTTGCTGTCTTTCAACCCAAAGTTGTTGAAAGAGCCCGAGCTGTGGTGCAGGCGGGAGAGCAAGCCAGCTGCAACCAGCTGCAATGAATCACTCTGACCAGGAGGTCATGAGTTCGAGGCCCGCTCGAAGCCTATGTTTGTCTTGTCTTTGTTCTATGTTAAAAGGCATTGAATGTTTACCAATATGTGTAATGTGATCCGCCCTGAGTCCCCTTCGGGGTGAGAAGGGCGGAATATAAATGCTGTAAATAAATAAATAAATAAAGTCTATGCAAGATGGTTGACAAAGTAAAAAGCTAAAACAAGAAACGGAGGCATCTGAGGCACCTTGAAGAAGTCGCCATCAGTTGAAGCAATGCTTGGCTCAGCTTTGGTACTAAGCAGCTCCATAGTCTTTTATCAAGAAACGTGCAATCTAATTCTTTGATTTGTAATCTATTAAACCTCACGACATTTAAAAATCCCAAAATGGAAACTAAAAGAAAACAGTGGCCAACCCTAAGGCGGTGGGAGGTGATGCTTTCTGTTATCCTCATCCCAATCATGCAAGGATATAAATATCTCTCTCCAAGAAAATATGTGGTTGTTTAGTTTGTTTTGCTTTTCTTTGATGTGGTTTTCTTCCCCAAGGGAAGGCTTACCTAATTTGGGGTTAGTAGCTTGGGAGGCCTGCCCTGGCTGCTGTACAGTTAAGTGTCCCAGTGCGGTTGGCTGCGCTGAAGGAGTGGTGGAGGTGCTGGGAGAGGACTTACTTTGCGGCGGCGCCTGGGGCTGCGGGACCGTACTCCGGATGGTCAGGGTGGCCGGAATGACCGTCGTGAACGTATTGGAGGACGGTCGGACCGGCAGGGTCGGACCGGGTCTCACCTGGGCCATTTGAGAGAACACCTGAGGGACCCCGACAGCGGGCTTCACAAACTGGGTGCCGGGGGCTGCAAGGAAAGAGAGAGAATGTCCACAGTCAGCTTCCCATTCAACACGGCAGCCCCCGTCTTAATGTATTTGCTGTATTTTAAATCTGTTTTTACCACACTGTTACTATTTAATTATTTCTTAAACTTTTGCATGGCTCTTTTGAAACTGTTTACAGTGTTCCCTCACTTTTCGCGGATTCACTGTTTCACGGTTTTTCAATAAACTCTAAAAGACTATTATAAATCATAAATATCACAATTTACAGCCTAAGGAAGGAAGGAGAAGCCAAAGGGAGAGAAAAGGAGCCCAAGCGGCAACTGGAGGAGAAGGAGACGATTTATCAACACACAATTGGTTGATAAAGACTTAAAATAATGTGTAAATATTAAAATAAATATAGCATCCCTACTTTGTGGATTTTCACTTTTTTATTTATTTTAAATCTGTTTTTACCACACTGTTATTATTTAATTATTTCTTAAACTTTTGCATGGCTCTTTTGAAACTGTTTACAGTGTTTTCTCACTAGTTCGCGGTTCACTTTTCGCGGATTCACTGTTTCGCGGTTTTTCAATAAACTCTAAAAGACTATTATAAATCATAAAAAATTACAATTTACAGCCTAAGGAAGGGAGGAAGGAGAAGCCAAAGGGAGAGAAAAGGAGCCCAAGCGGCAACGGGAGGAGAAGGAGACGATTTATCAACACACAATTGGTTGATAAAGACTTAAAATAATGTGTAAATATTAAAATAAATATAGCATCCCTACTTCGTAGATTTTCACTTTTTTAAAACAATTTTTTATTTTTTAAAACACAAAAAATACATACCGTAGACATACAAAACATTTACAATTCCCACCACCAACACGAGGATTGTTTTCTTTTTACATATTCGTTTCTTTGTGAGACAATCTTTATATCTTTATCTTTATCAATTTTCATCCTATATACTATATAACATTTGTATCTTATTTCTTATGGCTTGATCTCCAGATTGATTCATGATATAGTTCTTTACCCTGGTCCATCTTTCTTCCATTTCTCTTGTTCTATTTTCATTAGTTTTTACAAGATTTAGTTTCACATTCATAATTTCAAATTCCATTTGCTCCACCATATATTGGTACCATTTACTTATTGTCCATTTTGATTTATCGTTCCACCCTAATACTATTACTGCTTGTGCACATTCAATTATTGCTTCTTTTATTTCCCTTTTTTCCCCCGTTTCCTCTCTTTTCCCTAATACCGCTATTTCCTTGGTTATGACCCACTCATTTCCTAGTGTTTGATTTGACTCATTTTGTATAGTCTGATAAAATATTGTACATATTCACATTCCCACATCATGTGCATAAACCGCCCTTTCTGATGACATCCATGCCAGCAGTGACTACTCCCCTTTTTATAGTAGTATGCTAGTTAGCAGGGTGTACGATACTATTTGTGCAATATTTTCCTCCTCATTTCTCGTACTCTGGTATTCCTTTTCATTCCTATTGTCTCTACCACATTTCTCATCTCTTGTTCCGTGATTTGCAACTCCGTTTCCCACTTATTATTTTTTTTTGTAAATAATTTTTATTATAGATTTAACACTTGTCACCTAAAGGGAAAGGTGAAGGGGAAGATGAGGGTTATAGGACAGGGAATTGGGGGGGAGGAAAGAAATGGGTGGTGTGTGGGAAAGCCAGTCCTTGGGGGGGTGGTCCTGGAACCTAACTCCAGCGATAAGTGAGGGAACACTGTAGTGTGAATAGATATTAGCCACCTTGAGTCCCCATGGGGAGAAAGGCAGGATATAAATAATAATAATAATAATAATAATAATAAAGGCCACCCTACTGGGATCTGCACGCATCATCCGAAAATACATCACACAGTCCTAGACACTTGGGAAGTGTTCGACTTGTGATTTTGTGATACGAAATCCAGCATATCTATCTTGCTTGCTGTGTCATAAAATAATAATAATAATAATAATAATAATAATAGGAATTGCACCCCAACAGCCCTTGTGACCCTGAGGTTGGGGGAAGGTGAAAGGACATTTTAATGTCAGACATTATATCCACAAGCCTTTTATCTAAACCCAAACCCCACTCTCCTGACTCAACAGAACAAGCTGCAGCCTTCCAGATGTATTGCACCTCCCATCAGCTCTGGTCATGATGTCTAATGATAAGGAATACAGGAGCTGTCACTCAGCACCTGAAGGGCCACATAGAATGACATGGAGGGATGGATTCAGCCTGTAGGCCTTGAGTTTGATACATGTAAACTAAAGGATGCTAGTGGTTAGTGTGGCAACAGAACTCCCTTCATCTTCCAACCAGAGAAAAAACAAACGGCCTGATTGTTGTTGTTGTTAATAATATTATTAGTATTAATATCAGTAGTAGTATCCCACTTTTTCTCTTTAAAGAGACTCAAATTCGGCCACAACAAAACCAATACATTACAATCAAAACATTACAAAATATACAGACACAAAATGCAATTAAACATGAACAATATTTAAAAAAATAATTAAAACCCCTAAAACCCTATTCATAGCAAAAAACACAGGATAATCTCAAAAACCCTCTTCTTTAAAAGCCTGTCTGAATAAAAAGGTTTTAGCCTGCTCCTTCTTGCTTTGAAGGAGCTAAAGGGGGGGGGGGGGGGGGGTAAAGGTTTCCCCTGACGTTAAGTCCAGTCGTAACCGACTCTGGGGGTTGGTGCTCATCTCCATTTCTAAGCCGAAGAGCCAGAGTTGTCCATAGACACCTCCAAGGTCATGACTGCATGGAGCGCCGTTACCTTCCTGCTGGAGCAGTACCTATTGATCTACTCACATTGGCATGTTTTCGAACTGCTAGGTTGGCAGGAGCTGGGGCTAACAGCGGGCGCTCATTCCGCTCCCGGGATTTGAACCTGGGACCTTTTGGTCCGCAAGTTCAGCAGCTCAGCACTTTAACACACTGTGCCACCAGGGGCCCATGAAGGAGCTAGCAATGAGGAAATGAGCTACGCCGCCTCCAACCAAAAGCCATCTGCATGGCCTGCCCATACATTTCCCGCCTCTCTTTTCTAACATTCTCCCCACAACTGCTTTGACAGATTTCCATCCTTATCTTACCTGGGACAAGAGTGATGGGCCTGACGGTCTGGCCTTGCTGGACGTTCAGGACAATCCCAACTTGATTCATGGTGTTCTGGACCGGCCGGACGTTCCGTACAGGAAAACCCTGGGCCACAAAAGCAGGGAGAAGAAATCTCAGTCATGCTGGGATCCAATTAAGGGGTAGGAGTATGTTTTGCACTTTTTAGGAACCAAATCGAACATGTGTCTGCCCATTTTTTAAAACTGCCACAACAACACCAGATGCATCCATTGAATAGGTGTCCTAGATGCAAAGTCCTCACCTGAGTGGTGATGAAGATGGGCTGGCTGGTCACCGGCGAATTGGTCACATGGTTGGCATTTTGCATGACCTGCACCGGCCGGAGCACTGGCTGCGTCACCACCGTGCTCAGACCAGAGGCCGGGCTTTGCGTGAGGATCAGCGGTTGCCCACCTTGCTGGACCAGAGGAGTTCCCGCTGGATGGGAGAGAAGAGCGGGGTGAAAGGGAGGATGGCGACTTGCTACTGATTTCACCCAAAGGGAAAAAAAATCAGCTACAGCTTCCAGAATCCTCCCTGCAAAAAGATAACCTCTGCAAGTTCTCTTTCCCACATCTCTCCTAAATAAGGCAGATCTCAAGAGCTGTGGAAACTTAATGTAGTGCTTTAGACCGACCACATCTGTGTCTGCACATGAAAACAACGGTCCAGGGCACAAAGGCAATCATTTATTTGCAACTCACGAATCACCGATGGCGACTGTTTGCATAATATGGGTGCAAATCTGTATACGCCATGCACAAGTCAAGGTCTGAATTGGTCCTTATGGGGGATGCAAAGGCAAAACCTGCAGTTTTGCTAGTTGCCATTAAACCTATTAGGGTCAGAAATTCTTCCCAAGCTGCTACCATCAGTCAGAGATCGACCCACAGGATCCCAAGGTACCTTTTTTGTTTGTTTCTGGCTTAAAGGAACAAGTCACGTTTATTATGTGCTTTTACAAAATCCAAGGTTGTTCTATTTAAACAACTTCAGGCTCAAAAAGATGGGGATAAATGGGTGGATTAAGATTAAACTATTAGGAATAACACTATGAATAACACTGGGTTATTATAAAAAACCATAGGAAAGTTTATTAAACTGCAGCACATTTTGCTATAGCTTTTCAGCTTTTCTATTACTGTATATACTTGAGTATAAGCCTAGTTTTTCAGCCCTTTTTTTAAGACTGAAAAAGCCCCCCTCGGCTTATACTCAGGTGAGAGTCCTGGTTGGCTTATATTTGGGTAAGTTTATACTTGAGAATATATGGTACATTTATTATTTTTCTCTATTATTATTGGTATTATTACATTTATTATTTTGCTCTATCATTGTTGCTACTATTACTTTTATTTTACTGTTTTTATTATTATTAATACATTTATTATTTCACTCTGATCTTATTATTATTATTACATTTATTATTTTACTCTATTACTACATGTATTATTTTCCTGTATTTATTTATTTATTTATTATTACATGTATTATTTTACTCTATTATTATTGAAAGAATACATAAGCACATTGACATTGAAGATGAGAATCAGGATTTGATCAGAGATGGACAGTCTTATCTTAAATTTGAGCTTGATGTAAATATTCAAAAACATTGAACCTACCGATGCCTCAATTAATGTAATGTTATTGGTATCTATTTTTATTTCTGAAATTTACCACCCTCGGCTTATACTGGGATCAATGTTTTCCCATTTTTTTTGTGGTAAAATTAGGTGCCTCGGTTTATATTCAGGTTGGCTTATACTCGAGTATATATGGTAATATCTCTTAGAGTCTCAACCAATTCAACATAGTTTGTGGCAGCCACAAACACTACGTTTCTGGAGTAGAACAACAACTTTCAAAGCAAGGACTGCACAATTAAATAGAAAATAACACTTTCAAACCAGAAACAGATTTTTTTTTTCAAATGTAAGAGATAGTATGCAGTTTTCACAATCCATACAAGAGACAAAATCTAGCTCAAAATCCACCACTCCACGGCATACGATACAAAGTCTTTCTCCCTCAACTCTCACCACTGTTGTTGGCAAAGAGTGTCACCAAGGTCTTCTTTGCACTGTCACTGTTGGGCGGCATGCTGCTGCTGACCGAGGTGGGCGTCTGAAGGTTGCTGCCAAGGGACGTATGAGCGACGATAGGCATGGGGTTGGCCACAGGCTGCACACTGACAGAAACTGCCGGGGGGAAAAGCATCAATCCGTTATTTATTTATTTGCTACATTTATATGCCGCCCTTCTCACCCCGAAGGGGACTCAGAGCGGCTTACAAATTCAATTTACATACAATATTATATTATTAGCATAGTACAATACTGGTAATAAATTACTATATTGTACTGTATCAATATATTGTAATATTATTAGTAATGTTACATGTAAAATATAATATATAATTAATATTATTATATTGTATTATTAGTATTATATCGTATTACAATATAATATTATTAACAATATATACATATAGTCTGCAGGAGCGGAGAATATCCGCATGAAATAGTGTAAGAAAAGCCTTGAGCCTTCTCTGCCAAAGAATGCAGATGCTTCACCAAACTACAAATCCCAGAATCACGCAGCATTGAGCCATGGTCATGAAATTAGAGATGACTGTCCCTCTCAAAGAGGAGTTCTAGGTGTGCCTCCTGAAGTAGCTTCCTCTTTTGCTTAGGCTCAGCATTAAGATTATTGTATTACGCGAATTTTGGTAAGGTCACATATTGACACAAAAGGTGTGCAAATAGGGCAAATAAGCATATAGAAAACTAGCTGTACCCGGCTACACGTTGCTGTGGCATATGGGAATCCTTTGTTGGCCAGGTGGAATAACAGTAAATGGCCTTGCAGCCTCAAAGCCTGGCCGTTTTCTTCTTATGGAATAGGCTTGCTGCTTGGAAGCCTGGGTTCTAGGGAAATGGTTTTTTGGGTTGCTAGAATTGCAATGAATAGCCTCACTGCTTCAAAGCTTGGCTGCTTACTACCTAGGGGAATATTTGGCTAGTCAGCTTCAATAGTAAAGAGTAGTATTGCTGCTTCAAAGCCTGGCCGCCTTCTACCAAAGTCAATCCTTTGTTGGTCTGGTTGAATTGCACTGAATAGCCTTGCAGCTTCTATGCCTGGCTGTGTTCAACCTAAGGGAATCCTTGTTTGGCGAGTTGGAGTAGCACCTTCAATCAAAGAGGTGCTTTGAAGCCTGGCTACTTCCTTTGTAGGGAAATCCTTGTTTGGCCAGCTTGAATTTATTTATTTATTTATTTATGACAACATTTATATCCTGCCCTTCTCACCCGAGAGGGGACTCAGGGCGGCTTACAATAAACACACATATAAAAATTATACAGTACACATAAATCAGATTAAAAATTATTAATTTACATCAACATTCATAAAACATTCCAAAATACAAATACAAATGGAATTGCACTGAATAGTCTTGCAGCTTAAAAGCCAAGCTGCTTTCTACATATGGGCATTGTGTTTTCTTTTCTTTTCTTTTTGATGGTCACTCCTTGGAAAGTGATTAGTTTTGTGGCCAAATTTGGTGTGATTTGGCCCAGTAGTTTTGTTATTAACTTGGTCCTAATTATGCACATTATATTTATATATACAGTAAAGTCTCACTTATCCAACATAAACAGGTCAGCAGAATGTTGGATTAGCAAATATGTTGGATAATAAGGAGGTATTAAGGAAAAGCCTATACATTATGATTTTACAAATTTTACAACAAGCAGTTCAATACACAGCAATGTTATGTAGTAATTACTGCATTTATGAATTTAGCACCAAAACATCACAATGTATTGAAAAGATTGACTACAAAAACATTGACTACTAAAAGGCAGACTGCGTTGGATAATCCAGAACATTGGATAAGCGAATGTTCGATGAGTGAGACTCTTACTATATACCGTGTTTCCCCAAAAATAGGACAGTGTCTTATATTAATTTTTGCTCCCAAAGATGAACTAGGTCTTATTTTCAGGGGATGTCTTATTTTTCCATGAAGAAAAATTCACATTTATTGTTGAACAAAAAAATGATCATTTATTATATTTATTATAATGTGTGTGTGTGTGTGTGTGTGTGTGTATATATATATATATATATATATATATATAATATTATTATATTATGTTATAATCTATTATGTGCAGTAGTTGTCATCACAAACCAGCATAACCAGACAAACTCTGAATCCTATCAAGAATCTCTTATTACTACGAATATTTCCATTTACAACACTCTATGGTACGTACATTTACCGATCTGCTCTGGTGTTTAGTTCGTTGGGCATGCTTCCAAACAAAAACTTTGCTAGGTCTTACTTTCGGGGGAGGCCTTATATTTAGCAATTCAGCAAAACCTCTACTAGGTCTTATTTTCTGGGGATGTCTTATTTTAGGGGAAACAGGGTATATATATGATAAGCATGTCATGACTCAGGGATGTTATAGAGTGAGGCTAGAAACATCCCTGGTTTTCCTACCCGCAGAAGTGGAACCATTCAGCCAGCTCATCCCAAAGCACTGACTGTACTACAGACCAAACACAAACACAACTACTGTCTGTTCCTATAGCAGGGACTACCACTTCTTAAGCTATTCTCCAAACCCGCCAGAAGGCAGGGAAGGAGCAAGTAGGAACAGCCAGACGAGAACAAGAGCCATTAAACATGCCGATCTGTTACACCCACAAGGATATTAATAAGTAAAGATAAGATTATTTTGTAACCCCCCCTTTGTATGCCAAACTCAAGAATGTGAGATGAATCAAACATAATAAACACAGACAAATGCTTCACCTAAACCTCTCTAAAATCCTAATCCTCCCCCACCCTACACCTCCATGACATATCATTCTTATTATGGGACTAAAGGGCCATGAACCTGGTTGGTCTAAACAAGCTTCCAAAGAACATGGCATCCATGATAGAGAAAATAAAAAATTAATGGGTCTGAGTCATCTGCATCGGATTCAGGGTCATGAAGCGTCTGACTTCAGGCGTGTCTTTGGTGAGAGAATGCAAGAATAGTATCCTGTCAACTGGCATTTGTTTTCTTGCAACTGACTGCCTTCTTCATACAAAAATATTGACTTGCTATTGAAAGCAATAATAGTGCTTTGGATTTCCCCCCCATAGATTTCTTACTACATTCATATGAAGAACAAAAAGTCATTTGTATATATTTTATATAGTTTGTCATGTTAAACGAACACAGATTTTGGGTTGCTGTGAGATTTCCAGGCTGTCTAGCCAAGTTCCAGAAGCACTGACCAGCCTCAGTTGGCACTATAACTCTATCCTGAATTTTATTAGGTCCCTTTTATTCTGGTATTTTAAGTGATGATGTTATTTTATATTGCTGCTGCAGTCCCCCCCACCAATGAAGTCGACTGAATTGTACTTGGTGGTTGATTGATTTCCTGCTGTATTAACTCTTGTTTTATTGTCTTACTGTGTTTTACTATTTTTTGTATATTGTTTAATGTATTTATGCTGTTGTTTTTGTAAATTGTGCTAGTTGGGCCTTGCCCCATGTGAGCCGCCCCGAGTCCCCGTGGGGAGATGGTGGCGGGGTATAAATAAAGTTTTATTATTATTATTATTATTATTATTATTATTATTATTATTACAACACAGCAAACAAGATAGATATGCTGGATTTCGTATCGCAAAATCACAAGTCGAACACTTCCCAAGTGTCTAGGACTGTGTGATGTATTTTCGGATGATGCGTACAGATCCCAGTCGGGTGGCCTTTTGCAGTTGGCAGATCGTAATTTTGTCAAAGTCTGTTGTTTAATTATTATTATTATTCTTTCCTGACATTTCACCTGCATCTATGGCAGGCATCCTCAGAAGTTGCGAGGTCTGTTGGAAACTAGGCAAGTGGGGTTTATATATCTGCGGAATGTCCAGGGCGAGGCAGGTGTGAATGTTGCAACTAGCCAGCTTGAATAGCATTGAATAGCCTTGCAGCTTCAAGGTCTGGCTGCTTCCTGCCTGGGGGGAATCCTTTGTTGAGAGGTGTTAACTGGCCCTGATTGTTTCCTATCTTGAAGTCCTCTGTTTCCAGAGTGTTATTCTTTATTTACTATCCTGATTTTAGAGGGTTTTTTAAATACTGGTAGCCAGATTTTGTTTTTTCATGGTTTCCTCCTTTCTGTGAAAATTGTTAACATACTTGTGGATTTCAATGGCTCCTCTATGTAGTCTGTCATGGTGGTTATCCGAGTAGTCCAGCATTTCTGTGTTCTCAAATAATATGCTGTGTCCAAGTTGGTTTATCAAGTGCTCTGCTATGGCTGACTGCTCTGGTTGCCTCCTAACAAAGGATTCCTCCAGGCAAGAATCGGCCAGGACTTGAAGCTACAAGGCTCATCAATGCTAATCAAGGCGATTAATTGCAACATTTACACTTGCCTCCAACAGACAAGAGTTTTTTCTCCCACCCTGGACATGATTCCACAGATATATAAATATGCCATGCCTAGTTTCCAATATACCTCACAACCCCTGAGGATGCCTGCCATAGATGTGGGCGAAACGTCAGGACAGAATGCTTCTGGAACATGGCCATACGGCCCAGAAAACTTACAGCAACCCAGTGATTCCGGCCATGGAAACATTTGACAATACAGTAAACCTAGTGCTTTGGATTCTCCCCCCCCCCCTCCCCCGCAGATTTCGTGCGGCATTCATATGCAGAACAAAAATATATGTTTTTCTGTATTTTATATACCGGTAGATTGTTATGTAAAAAGAACATTGAGAGGAGTAGGGTGTTTTTCCCCCCTCTTCATTGCCACCAGCTGACTGCCAGGTACATTCAGATATTAATTTTTAAAATGTGTATGTCCATACACACACAAACATATACATACACACACTGTATATATAACCAGGAGGAATGAAAAAAAAAATCAGTTAATAACTCATTCTCAAACTGCCCCCCTTAAAAATCAAATTGCTCCCCTTTGGAATGTGAGCCCCTTTGGTTTAAGCAAACAATTAACACAAAAAAGGGGGACAAATGAACCCCAACATTAGGCTCAGACACTAGATATCCATCTCCCCTCAGCCTTTCTCTTCCTCTCTTTCAGCGCTCCCCACCCCACAAAATCGCTATCTGATTACAACAACAAGTCTAGAATTTTGCATTTGCCTCTACTGCATTTCACTTATCAGTGTTCCAAGTTTCAACGTATCCCTTAGAATTCTGTTCCTATCTTCCAACATCCTAGCCACCCCTCCCAGTTTGGGATCATCTGCAAACTTGATAAGGACTCCCATTTGCCCTGTCTTTTAAGTCGCTGATAAAAATTTGTTGGTGGCTTTCCTCCTTGATAAACCCATGCTGGTTCCTATGCGTTGTCATCAATATTCTGGCAGTTGTAACCGTCCATGTGTTTCACGTCGTGTGCCATATTTCTTTGATCCTAAGATATCACTGATTGTAAGATGCACACTAATTTCAGTACTACCAACAGAAAATAAAGCTGCACTTATATACATATTTAAAATCACCCTTTTTTCGTGTCAGGAGCAACCGGAGTTGCTTCTAGAGTGAGAGAATTGGCCGTCTGCAAGGACGTTGCCCAGGGGACGCCCGGATGTTTTGATGTTTTACCATCCTTGTGGGAGGCTTCTCTCATGTCCCCGCATGGAGCTGGAGCTGATAGAGGGAGCTCATCTGCGCTCTCCCCGGGTGAGATTCGAACCTGGCAGCCTTCAGGTCAACAACCCAACCTTCAACTCACAAGGCTTTTATCCCCTAGGCCACCAGAGGCTCCTTAAAAAATCACCCATGATTCTAAGACATGCACACAATTTTAGAGATGTTTATATGGTGGGGAAAGGGAGTTTTGGATTGAAGAAATAAAGTAATTACCTCTCATGCTTCCTTACCGAGAGCTAAGAGCAATTAACCATTTTTTCCTGTTTACTCATCCTTTCCCATTAACTTTAGCCCAAGGGTCCCCAAACTACGGCCTGTGGGCACACATGCGCCCCCGAAAACATTTACACACACACACCCCGGTGTTTTTGCCACAGCTGCCTGTCCTGTGGGTTTGTCCCCACAGCAGCAGCTCCCTCCATCTCTGCCAAGGAAGGCGCATGCGGTGCGAAGGAGGAGAAAGGCGTGCACATTTCCCTCTTTCCACACACCTTTCCTGCTGCCGCCGAGGAAGGTGTGCATGAGGGGAGGGAGGAGGGAAAGGCGAGCACCTTTCCCACCTCCGCATCCGTGCCACACGTGCATTTCCAGTCTTTTCCCTCGCCCGGTGCGCACCTTCCAATGCTTTGCATGTGTTTATTGTGGTATGTTAAGTATTCTTTAATTAATAATTAATTATTAAGGGGTGCTTTGTTGTGCTTTTGGCGCACAAAGGCAGAAGGGGTTGGACTAAATGGCCCAAGGGGGTCTCTTCCAAACTTCTATATTATTATTATTATTATTATTATTATTATTATTATTATTATTATTATTATTATTATTGCTTGGTGGCCATTTATCAGGGGTGCTTTGATTGTGCTTTGTGTGAGCCTGAGGCAAAAGGTAACTATATTCCGGCCCTCCAATGGTCTGTGGGACAGTGTACTGCCCCCCTGTTTAAAAACCTTGAGGAGCCCTGGTTTAGCCAATCGCCATACATAAAATAGTTGGGGTTTACATAAAACTCAATATTAAACACCATTAAAATCATGGTACTTCATTTAAAAAAATCAGCAAGGTAGCAGTTAGTAAGGCAGCCTAAATTTGTGGGTTTAGTTACGATGTTCTTTCTGTGAATCTATAGGTCCTCTAGCACAATTCTATGATCAACCTCTGGAACAGGGGTCCCCAAACTTTTTAAACAAGGGGCCAGTTCACGGTCTCTCTGACTGTTGGAGGGCTGGACTATAGTTTTTTTAAAAAAACTATGAACAAATTCCTATGTAGTGCACACTGCATATCTTATTTTGAAGTAAAAAAACAAAACAGGAACAAATACAGGCTCAATGTTAATCATAATCATAATAAAAATAATAAAGAGGATTGGAAGAGACCCCTTGGGTCATTTAGTCCAACCTCCTTCTGCCTTTGTGCATCAAAAGCACTAGAAAAGCACCCCTTAATAATTAATTATAATTAAATAATAATTAAAATACCATTATAAACAAGCAAAGCTTTGGAAAGCATGCACCAGGCAAGGGAGGAGACGCATGCACCTTCCTCAGCAGAGGAGGGAGCTGCCACCGCAGGGGTCGGATAAATGGCTTTGATGGGCTGCATGTGGCCGCCGGGCCTTAGTTTGGGGACCCCTGCTCTGGAGGAAGATGCACTAGATAACATTCCGAGAGGAATTGCCTAATATGAGGGTTTTCCACCTCCATATCCCTACCCCCCAGAAAGTGGAGGGCCCACTGTACTTCAATAGTCCTTAAAAGCTTGAAGACAAGAATTTCTAGACTTCCACCTGGAGGAACTTCCAGAATTGGGGTGCTGCTACCAAGAAGGCTCTGACATACATCACATCCAAGATTTTAAATCCTATATTGGTTTACAAAAGGCACGGGAGTTCTTAAGGTAGCAAAGCCCACCATTCATTGCCAGCTCTGCATGAGACTCCTGGAACCATGAAAGTAATACAAGGGAAGTTCAATTCCTAAATTCTCAAAACAGTGAGATTTCATAAGCACGATGCGAAGGAGAAAGACAAGGCAGTTTTCAAGACAGCACAAAGTACAAGGACACGTGTGTACGCTGGGCCCAAATGAAACAGCCAAGGAAGGTAATGCATGAAACAGGACATTATCTGATATTTTTGCAAAGCACGGGAGATCGTACCAGTAGCAGTTTTATCCACCAAATTGTAGTCCTCAACCACCGAGTCTTCGATCACGTCACTGATCTTCTGCCACGGCTCCAACTCCTCCTCCTCGCATTCCATAAATAGGTCTGTGTCCGCCATCCTGGTGAGAAAGAAAGAGAAAGGATGTGTCAACATGCCTTCTTGGGCTACAGAATAACAACATAGGACCAACTAAGGCAACTTTTTCCAAACTTTTCAAACCTCAGAGAACACCCCCCCCCCCCAATTTCAAGGATTCCCTGGCTTATTTAAGGGATTATTTGTTAACCTGGTGCTCTCCAGAGCTGTTTGAATGCATTTCCCATCATCCCCATTCATCATGGGCATTTGGGACACACAATCTACATTTCTAGGATGCAGCGACCACCTGTGGAATCTGCTGTGACATCTTAAAAAGTAAAATAAAGAACTTTGTGGAACCTTTAAGATTTCTCTCATGATCTGTACTTAGTAAAATATCACCCAGAATTTTTTGCTATATTGTACATGTACATGTGTTTGGGAGTAGCAATGCAGAAGAATCAACTGAATGCAAAATGTATCAATACAATCTTTCAAAACATTGTTGCCTATAATATTTGAGTAAGCATTTGTTATTCCTATTCAAACATCTCATAACAGTCTGGAACACCTTATTATATTGTATCTCATCACAAAAACACAACAACACTGCTGTCTTCCTTACATGGGTTGTCCTCTTTTTGACGTCCAGGACCATTCCCTATTCTTTCCATGTTATTTCTATAATAACATGGAAAGGAATTATTTGTTAAATTAGTAACAGCCAGGAAAAGTAAACCAATTATTTGTTAAAGTAGTAATAGCCAGGAACACATCAGGTATACCTCCTGTTGTGTACCTCCAAATATATAGACACAGTCTGGTCCAAGGATTATGTGAAAGGCTTTTGGATGAACGGATTTAAGCACTTTACATGTTCTTTTAAGTTTTGTATATTGTTTTTAATTGTTTAACGCTTATCTGTTTTAATTGCTCTATGTTTTATTTTATTGTATTGTTGTTTATTGGCATTGAATTTTGCCAGAGTTGTAAGCCACCTTGAGTCCCTCAGGTGAGAAAGGCGGGATAGAAATGACGCAAATAAATAAAATAAAATAAATATAGACGACTCCACAATTGGACATAAAATGAAAGGAAATGTCTTACATCGCTATAGGTATCGCTAATCTTATCTATGTTGTATTATAATGAAATACGGACACATAATATAATCTGATGGGGCCGAGAAAAGAGTTACCCTCCCCACCATTTGTTACTTAATGCCAGGGATCAAACTTTAAACATTATGAATTGAAAGTATCCGTTCTATCACTGACATTGCAAAATTACCCACCACTGCTTTGGAAGCCACATAAAATTAAAGGATTTCTCCATCCAACATACACCACACACACACAGTTCTCGATGAATGGACATATTTTTTCCTCTTCCTCCAAAGGACGAATGAATTAATAAATAAATGAGGGAAACAACGGACAGACACACTCTGTTCTTTCCCTTTGCTTTTTTCCCTTGAAAGCTGATCTGGAGATATGTTTTCCCCGCTACAGGTGATCAGATATGGGCCTAATTAAATTGTAAGAAATGTGACTGAAACAAACTTAAGACTTGCTCCCTATATAGCTCTCTTTCAATATCTTTTATCTTAGCTGTGCCTAATATCAAGATTTAAACCTCGATAAAATATTGATGACCTGCTCTCTTATACAGGAGGCCTATTCACCTTCTGTACCTTCCCTCATCTCTTGCAGCAAGGGATTATTTTTCTGGACGATCCCATCCATGCCGAGGGTCCCTTCCCTGCAAAACGCTAAATAATCTGTAGTCTCTCAAGGAACTCAATGGGATGAACAATCACTGTTTAAACACAGGCCTCAAAAAACACCCAGATGGAGTTGGCGCTTGATCGACAGAAACAGAAGCCCAGGAGCAACAACAGAAAGGGACGCTGCTCCAATAGCAACTTCGGAGCAACAAGCCAGACAGACTGTCTAGGAAAGCAGGGTTGGCTTCCAATACAGAGAAAAGGGCGCCAATCTGCTCTTTAGATATGAAAGCCGATGCAAACAGATCCAGCCTTTGTGAAGTATCTCTTGCTTGTAACTCAAGGACTGGTGGAACATTCAAGCGAAAAAATGCCCTCACATCCACTGCTCTGGTTCCCTTTTAAAGAAACGCATCATGCCAAGCCAAGCAACAAAGAGTGGGTTGAGGCCATTAACTGTGGTCACCACAACTTCAGCCTTGGCATGCAATATGGGCAATGCCTCTGTAGACCTTGTCAAACTCTTGCCTGTTTGAGGCAAGTGTGAATGTTCCAGTTGGCCAGCTTGATTAGTATTTAATGGCCTTGCAGATTCAAAGCCTGAGGAACATTCACACTTGCTTCAAACAGACAAGAGTTCTTTCTCCACCCTGGACTTTCCACAGATATACAAACCCCACTTGCCAAGTTTCCAACATATCTCACAACCTCTGAGGATGCCTGCCATAGATGTGGGTGAAACGTCAGGAAAAAATGCTTCTGGAACATGGCCATACAGACCGGAAAACTCACAGAAATCCAGTGATTCAAGCCATGGAAGCCTTCGACAACACATTATATACTATTATTTTTAGAATCATAGAATAACAGAGTTGGAAGAAACCATATGGGCCATCGATTCCAATTCCCTGCCTTGCAGGAGAAGCACAATCAAAGCACCCTAGATAGATTATTATTATTACAATAGAGTCTCGCTTATCCAACCTTCGCTTAGCCAACACTCTGGATTATCCAACACAGTCTGCCTCCCACCCGGATCCACAGTTACTTCTCTAGGCTGCAAGTATTGAACTTTTTACGAATTTAACTTCCGACAATGATGTTATTGCAAGTTTATTTTATGCAATTCTATCTGTAGTCAATGTTTTAGTAGTTAATGTTTTTGTAGTCAATGTTTTCGATACATTGCGATGTCTTGGTGCTAAATTCGTGAATACAGTAATTACTACATAACGTTACCGTGTATTAAACTGCTTTTTCTGTCAATTTGTTGTAAAACATGATATTTTGGTGCTAATTTTTAAAGGGTAAAAAGGTTTTCCACTGATATTAAGTCCAGTTGTATCCGACTCTGGGGGTTGGTGCTCATCTCCATTCCTAAGCGGAAAAGCCAGCGTTGTCCGTAGACGCCTCTAAGGTCATGTGGCCGGCATGACTGCGTGGAGTGCCGTTACCTTCCCGCTGGAGCGGTACCTATTGATCTACTCATATTTGCATGTTTTCGAACTGCTAGGTGGCAGAAGCTGGGGCTAGAAGCAGGAGCTCACCTCGCTCACCGGATTCAAACCGCAGACCTTTCGGTCAGCAAGCTCAGCAATTTAATCGCTGCGCCACCAGGGACTCAAATTTGTAAAATCATAACATAATTTGACTTTTAATAGCTTTTCCTTAATCCCTCCTTATTATCCAACATTTTCGCTTATCCAACGTTCTGCCGGCCCATTTATATTGGGTAAGACTCTACTGTATTGCTATTCTCTGCACTTTCCCTTAGATTTCCAACCTACTTTGCAAGATTCTTTGCTCTCGTTTAAGAGATCAAAGCAGAATATTAATACAAATAATAATACTAATTCCCAGGTACACTTTGGACTGAAATACACTTGTAATGGCACACCACTACTCATGCTTATTTGCCAAGATGTCCCACAACATCCAGGATCATTATCATTAATCTACACTAATGATATAAATACCTGACAAACCAATATTCAAAAGCAGGAGGGTGACACAGTCATCTGAATCTATTTGGTTATAGCAGCAATTAAGTGACACACCAAAGAAACCAATTACAACAGCTGTCAGAGGGAAGCATAACTCACTCTCTAGTAAGCAGCACTTCGAATGCAGAATTCAGAGATTACAGTGAAAATGAGTCAACCACATGTTGCTATGATACAGAAAATGCAATGGCCATTTTAGGATAGGATCGGGATTACGATTCAAAAACAACGCAAAAGCTGCATTTGAGTCCCCTTTGGGGGAGATAAAGCAGGGTATAAATAAATAAATATAATAATAATAAAGATGGGTTCTGGACAAAGGAAGCATCTTCCAGAAGATAACGTCAACAGGTGAATCAACTAAGTGAAGTACATGAGGATAGAGCAGCATTTTCCAGATATAAATGGAAATTATAAAGAAAAAGCATTGTGTAAATAAGATGCATCACTACTAGCAACTGTAAACAACAAGTGAAATCAAGCCATATAAATAATAGATAGAAGTGACAACAGAAAGCAATGTGGTGGTTTTAGTGTTGGACTATG
Organism: Anolis carolinensis; assembly: GCF_035594765.1. Lineage (NCBI taxonomy): Eukaryota > Metazoa > Chordata > Lepidosauria > Squamata > Anolidae > Anolis > Anolis carolinensis. The sequence continues at coordinate 13,130,571 of NW_026943825.1, read as the reverse complement.
ACTCTGGAAACCAAATTCTGCTCAGCCATAAAAAAGTGATTTTCCTTAAATCACTCTCTCTCAAAGGAAGGCAAAAGGAAAAGAGAAGGAGACAAAAGTGCTATTTAATTATAATTGCTCTATGACATGTAATTATAATGCATATAATGTGGTTGGGACCAAACACTCATTATAGATTGCCTGAGGATTGCTGTATGTTGGAAACCTCTTGAAGGAACATAATAGTAAAGTCATGCCGAACTAAATTATAGTTTTCTCACATGGTGCAAGGATAGAGTAACAATGCACACGGGTGGACTGAAAGGAAACTTCTCATAGGTTGGAGAGCAATAACCGCGTAACAAGTGTGGCATCTTCATATACAGTTCGTTTATTGTACATCAGCCTTCATAACATACAAAGATGTCCATATGGAGCAAGAACATGAAAAAGGAGGCTTTTATTCCCACACACAGAATCATAAGTTGGAAGAGGCTCTCCATGGGCCAACCAGTCCAACTCCCTTGTGCCAGGCCGGAAGGCACAATCAAAGCCCTTCTGACAGATGGCCATCTAGCCTCTGCTTAAAAACCTCCAGAGAAGAAGACTCCACCAGACTCTGAGGCAGCAGATTCCTTTGTCAAACAAATCTGACCATTGGTCTCTTCTAACTCTAGGATTCTATGATTCAATGTGACCCAGTCATGTCTGGTGAGATTAGAATCCTAGAGTTGGAAGGGACCCCAAAGGTAATGCAGTCCAAACCCATTCTGCCAGGCAGAAAAGCACAATCAAACCCCTCCTGACAGATGGCCAACCAGCCTCTGCTTAAAGACCTCCATTGGATTCTGAGCCATTTACGAATAGTTCTTGCCACAAAAACAATATGTGCAGATTACATAAATGTGGGTTTAATATGTGTGGGTATGAATGAACTGAATGGAAGGAAGGAGAGCTAAATTTTGAAGATTAAGGCCTGCAATGACTAACTACCTGCTTGCTGAATTGTAATTAAAAATTGCTAATAAGACCTGAAACAGCTGACCTGCCTGTAAACTGTGATAAGAACTGTAACAGTGATAAGAGAAATGTTTACATCTGTAAACATTTGTTGACTTGATGAACTTTTGGGGCAGAGACAATGGCTCTTTTACGGTAAGTTAAGGATGTTAAGAAGGAAGTCAACACAAGGCCAATATTAATCAAGAAGAATCAACATCTGGGCCAGGAAACTGACATGGAGTCGGTGTTGAAGACGGCTATAATTCATTTACAATTTTGGGACGTCAGCAAAATATTGCTATATAAGTGACCTTATAACAATCCAAAAATTGTGGCAAACCAGAGGAGTCTAGCTCACCCGCCATGCTCAGTGGAGATGGTGTATGAGAGTGGCAGATATGCAATGGAAGCAGTCTGGTCATTTTTGGTCATTTCCTTTTCTCAAGGGAAGAGGAAGGAGTGGATTTTGGAGCCATGATATGTGTTGCAGGGAGTCGGTTCTGCTGTTGGCATTGTTCTTAGTGGGAAAAGGATGCATTTTGGAGTTCTGGAAATACTAATGCACTGGTAGGCTGCAGGGAAAGCAGGGTCTAGCCTGAGCAGGTGCTTCTCCAAGGAGGGAGAAAGAATATGGTAATACTTGGATGTGTGCAAGAAAATGAATGCATGAACATGTTTATGAATGCTGAGTGAAAATGTACCCCTCCTTTGTCTGTATGTTAGCCAATGTAGTAGGTTGATTGTGAATCCAATGTACAGTAGAGTCTCGCTTATCCAATGTAAACAGGCCAGCAGAATGTTGGATACGCGAAAATGTTGGATAATAAGGAGGGATTAAGGAGAAGCCTATTAAACATCAAATTGTGTTATGATTTACAAATTAAGCACCAAAACATCATGTTCTACAAGTCCGCCACTTATTTGGGAGCGTGGCTGCACTTGTGTTGTTGTTGGGCACGTTGCTGCCTAGAGAAACAGCTGTGGATCCGAGAGGGAGGCGGACTGTGTTGGATAATACAGAATGTTGGATAAGTGAAAGTTGGATAATCGAGACTCTACTGTAGTTACACAGAATCTGTATGTCTAATGTCATTCTTTGTTGTTCTGTAAAAGTTCTGATATACCTCTCACACTGAAATTGCAATAAAAGGAACCTATGCTTTAAAAGTTATTGAAAAGCTATCCATAACACTCTGACCGCCAGGAACGTCAATACAGTAGAGTCTCACTTATCCAATACTCGCTTATCCAACGTTCTGGATTATCCAAGCCATTTTTGTAGCCAATGTTTTCAATATATCATGATATTTTGGTGGTAAATTCGTAAATACAGTAATTACATGACATTACTGCGTATTGAACCACTTTTTCTGTCAAATTTGTTGTATAACATGATGTTTTGGTGCTTAATTTGTAAAATCATAACCTAATTTGATGTTTAATAGGCTTTTCCTTAATCCCTCCTTATTATCCAAGATATTTGCTTATCCAAGCTTCTGCCGGCCAGTTTAGCTTGGATAAGTGAGACTCTACTGTACAGTATTTCTGCCCTGCCCTTCTCACCCAATGGGACTCAGGGCGGCTAATAATAATAATTTGATATAATAATATTGTATAATATAATGATATTAATTATATATTATATATTAAATGTAATATTACTAACAATATTACGGTATAATGGTATAGTACAATATAGTAATATATAATGCTAATATTGTGCTGGAGCCTCCGGTGGCGCAGTGTGTTAAAGCGCTGAGCTGCTGAACTTGCAGACTGAAAGGTCCCAGGTTCAAATCCGAGGAACGGAGTGAGCACCCGCTGTTAGCTCCAGCTTCTGCCAACCTAGCAGTTCAAAAACATGCCAGTGTGAGTAGATCAATAGGTACCGCTCTGGCGGGAAGGTAATGGCACTCCATGCAGTCATGCCTATGGCCACATGACCTTGGAGGTGTCTACGGACAACGCCGGCTCTTCGGTTTAGAAATGGAGATTGGCACCAACCCCCCAGAGTCGGACATGACTGGACTTAACGTCAGGGGAAACCATTACCTATAATGGTATAGTACAATATAGTAATATATAATGCTAATATTGTGCTATGCTAATAATATAATACAGTAGAGTCTCACTTATCCAACACTCGCTTATCCAACGTTCTGGATTATCCAACGCATTTTTGTAGTCAATGTTTTCAATACATCGTGATATTTTGGTGCTACATTCATAAATACAGTAATTACCACATAGCATCACTGTGTATTGAACTATTTTTTCTGCCAAATTTGTTGTCTAACATGATGTTTTGGTGCTTAATTTGTAAAATCATAACCTAATTTGATGTTTAATAGGCTTTTCCTTAATGCCTCCTTATTATCCAACATATTCGCTTATCCAACATTCTGCCGGCCCGTTTATGTTGGATAAGTGAGATTCTACTGTATATTGTATGTACATACAACTTGTAAGCCGCTCTGAGTCCCCTTCGGGGTGAGAGAGGGTGGGGTATAAATGTAGCAAATAAATAAAATCAATAAATTGTGTACAGCGGCCTGCCTTTGGTCAGAACCAAATGTGGCAAATCCCAACTTTGACTAGGTGCTAAGAAAACAACTTAAGAGAGAAAGTCAGGTCAAAGGGAGGCCAATTTATGTCTTAATGTAGATGCCAGAGGGATGAGAAAAGAAGAAGTGGCTCCATTTACCTCCAATCCTTATTATCACACTTCTTAAGGGGAAGGCTGGGCCTGGAAGGCATGCCAGGGTTGTAGCTGTGGTGCCCAATCCTTCTTCTTCTCAGAAATGACTGAAAAGAATCACCTCATGTTTGAGGAGGAAGGGAAAGTAGTCCCTTTGGGCCAACATGGCCGCCCACCCAGAACACTGTCATCAATAAGCCTTCTTTTACGAATTATAACCGTGCCTGGGAGAAGTGTGCGCCTCCATGACACTTTGAGTGTTGTTTTGGGCGCAAAAACCTCCTAAAAGCGAGTTTATTCCTGAGGGGAGGCGGCTGGGCGGAGGGACACGCAGAGAAGGAGCCTCTTCGCTCCTCTTTTTCTTCTTCCCTCCCTTCAAGGCGAGCCTCGGATCCCTCCGCGCCTGAGGAGACGGTATCGCCGCCTATCGGAGGGGAGAGAAAGGGCCGGCAAGAGAAGCCCCGCCCACTTTGTCCTCTCCTCCATTCCCGTTCGAGGATGGGAAAATTCCAACCAATCCCTTCGCCCCTCTCCGTTGCTCGCCCCGCCTTCCCTTCCTTCCCCCCTCCCCTCGGGGAATGAGATCTTCCCCTCGAGGTATACCGCCTCCTGTCGTGGCCTCGAAGCCACGCCCACTCCCCCTCTCCTCCATTCAAAAACAAGGGCTGGAAAACATCAACCAATCCCGACCCGCCTTTTCAAGCTTTGTCCCGCCTTAATTTTTGAGAAGCCACGCCCAAATTGTGAACCAATCCTTACGCCCTCGTCCCGCCTCAATTTTCCCCTTTGAGAGAAGCCACGCCCACCCCTCCCCACCTCCATTCATAGGCAAGAAGTGAATAATGTAAGCCAATCCCTACCACTCTCCAGCGCTCGTCCCGCCTTTAGAGAAAGGAAACCACGCCCCCTTTGTTCCCTCCACTCAGAAGCATGAGAGAATCCTGACCAATGGCGGGCCCGCCTGAGTAGCGCTCGTCCCGCCTCTCCTTTCTCCCCCTCCCGTTCTGCTTTGTGTGTGTCTCCCTCTCTCTCTCTCCGATAAGAAATGGTTCTATTTAAAATACAAAGCGGTTTGAGCCGGTTCCAAACGAACGAACGAACGGAGAAGGGGTGTGCGGAACGCGCATGCGCGGCAGCCCTGCACTCACTCACGCTGCCCCCTCCCTTCCCTCGCTCTTTTTCTCCTCTCTCTCTCTCTCTCTCTCTCGCCTCGCGCGGGCCAGTTTCCTCTCGCGTCCGCTTCTCGCCTATATAACGGGATGGCGCCCACTCACCTCGCAGTCGGCTCCGCGGCGGGAGCGGCTCTCCTCCTGCAAGCGGCCCACGCCCCTCAGCGCGCCTCGCATGGGCCTCCCCGTCCCCCGCCGCCTCGTTCCCGATCGGAAGGAGAGCGCTTGGGATATGGTGCCGGTTTGGAATGCGCGCCGCTTGACAACACACCGCAAGCGAGCGCCGCTACACACACATACACACACACACACAAAAAGGGGGCCCGGGCTGGCGGAGGGATACGCGGCACGTCACTTCCTCCGTCCTGCCAAGCCCGCCCCTGATTGGCCGGCCGGGCTGACGTCACTGGCTGGCCTAGCACAAAGCTTCCCAACCTGGTCAAGTTTGTCTGAGGGAAAAATTAACATGATTTTTTGGGGGGAATCAAACAATATACATAGTACAATATAATAATAACCTTGCACTATAGTGGTATAGTACAATATCGTAATATAGAACACTAATAATATAATATGTAATTGTATTTTGTAATACAATATAATACTACAGTAAAGTCTCACTTATCCAACCTTCTGGATTATCCAACGCATTTTTGTAGTCAATGTTTTCAATATATCATGAAAATTTGGTGCTAAATTCCTAAATACAGTAATTACTACATAGCATCACTGTGTAATGAACTACTTTTTCTGTCAAATTTGTTGCATAACATGATGTTTTGGTGCTTAATTTGTAAAATCATAACCTATTTTGATTTTAGGCTTTTTCTTAATCCCTCCTTATTATCCAACATATTCGCTTATCCAACATTCTGCCGGCCCATTTATGTGGATAAATGAGACTCTACTGTATGTAGTAATTACTGTACTAATAGTCTGAGGGAAAAATTAACATGATTTTTTGGGGGGAATCAAATAATACACACACACACACACACACACATATATATATATATATATATATATATATAATCTTCCACTATAGTGGTATAGTACAATATGGTAATACAGAACACTAATAATATAATATGCTATATATACCTATAATATTGACAATTAATTTATAAATATATAATATATTGTATATAATGATAATATAATGGAATACAATATTATACTACTAATAATACAATATAATACTAATTATATATTATATATTAAATGTAATATTCCTAATAATATTACCATATAATAATATACAGTAGAGTCTCACTTATCCAACATAAACGGGCCGGCAGAATGTTGGATAAGCGAATATGTTGGAAAATAAGGAGAGATTAAGGAGAAGCCTATTAAACACCAAATTAGGTTATGATTTTACAAATTAAGCACCAAAATATCATGTTATACAACAAATTTGTCAGAAAAAGTAGTTCAATACGCAGTAATGCTATGAAGTAATTACTGTATTTACGAATTTAGCACCAAAATATCACGATATATTAAAAACATTGACTACAAAAATGAGTTGGATAATCCAGAATGTTGGATAAGCGAGTGTTGGATAAGTGAGACTCTACTGTATATATTATATATTAAATGTAATATTCCTAATAATATTACCATATAAAAATATAGTACAATATAGTAATTTAATGCTTATATTGTGCTATGCTAAAAATATATTGTATGTTCATTTGATTTGCAAGCATCTGTGAGTCCCCTTGGTGGCGCAGTGTGTTAAAGCGCTGAGCTACTGAACTTGCAGACCGAAAGGTCCCAGGTTCAAATCCCAGGAGCGGAATGAGCACCCGCTGTTAGCCCCAGCTCCTGCCAACCTAGCAGTTCGAAAACATACCAATGTGAGTAGATCAATAGGTACCCGCTCCGGCGAGAAGGTAAAGGCACTCCATGCAGTCACGCTGGCCACATGACCTTGGAGGTGTCTATGAACAACGCCGGCTCTTCGGCTTTGAAATGGAGATGAGCACCAACCCCCAGAGTTGGTCACAACTAGACTTAATGTCAAGGGAAAACCTTTACCTTTACCTACTACTAATAATACAATATAATACTAATTATATATTAAATGTAATATTACTAATAATATTACCATATAATGATATAGTACAATATAGTAATTTAATGCTTATATTGTGCTATGCTAATAATATATTGTATGTTCATTTGATTTGCAAGCCGCTGTCAGTCCCCTTCGGGGTGAGAAGAGCGGGATATAAATGTAGCAAATAAATAAATAAATAAATAGTATAATGGAATACAATGCAATGTTAATACTAATACCACATAATAATTGTATATTACAGTGGAGTGTCACTTATCCAAGACTTGCTTATCCAAGGTTCTGGATTATCCAATGCATTTTTGTAGTCAACGGTTTCAATATAACGTGATATTTTGGTGCTAAATTCGTAAATACGGTAATTACAACATAACATTACTACGTATTGAACTACTTTTTCTGACAAATTTGTTGTACAACATGATGTTTTGGTGCTTAATTTGTAAAATCATAACCTAATTTTCCTTAATCCCGCCTTATTATCCAAGATATTCGCTTATCCAAGGTTGTGCCGGGCTGTTTAGGTTGGATAAGTGAGACTCTATGTGTTTTGATGGTCTTGTGTTTTCACCTATGTATTTTAACTATGCTGCATTGAGGAGGTGCAAGTATTATCATCCTCATCATCATGACAAAAGGCAATGGTGTTGCCTTATTGCCATAGCCACAATCTTCCAGATGGCCTTCCGTTCACAATGAGCAACACAATTCCCTTTTCAATTTTATCTCTGATTCGTTGGAAGCAAACAATATGTCATTTTCTATTTCTTTGGTCACAGAGCGTAATATGTTTGTTTCGATTTAAATACAGGGTCGGTCAACATTTCGAAACGAGCACAATGTTGTGTAATATTGACATATTACGGCAAGACTCTGCAGATCCTAACCGATAAGTCCATTGAGCCTTGAAGAAATGAAGGCAAACTGGAGACTTTGGGGGGGGGGGGGGGGGGGGGGGGGTGAGTAAAGAAGAATTTCTCTATCAATCAAACATTATTATTATTAATAACTAGCTGTGCCCGGCCACGCATTGCTGTGGCAAAGTATGGTGGTATGGGAAATAAAGTATTGAGAAATTGGTGGTAGTTAAGGTCAAGGATAAAGGTTTTTCCCTGACATTAAGTCCATTATAAATGGGTTATATAGCTGCGTGGAAGAGCCTTGAGTCTACACTGCCATATAATCCAGTTAAAATCAGATAATCTGTATTTTATAGGCAGTTTGGAAGAGGCATAGTGAGGCCTAACTCTGCCTGTCCCCTGGGCTGAGTGGGTTGCTAGGAGACCAAGTAGGCGGAGCTTAGCCTTCTAACTGGCAGCAATTGGATAAAAACAATTATTCCTCTCCCTCTAATTAGGCCTTTATTTTTCTTTTCTTTTTGTTGTATGAACATAGAGGCATGGATGAGAGGTTGTGCTGCCAAGTTTAGTGTTTCTGGGATGTGCAGTTATGTTGTTTTGTCCCAGGCCGAAATTTCATTACCCTTTTATATATATAGACTAGCTGTGCCCGGCCACGCGTTGCTGTGGCTTAGTCTGGTGGTGTTGGTCAGTCCAGATTAGGTTGTATTTATGCTGTGACCTCCACCTTCTTTATACTCACATTAGTAGTAGTATTTGAAGTCTGTTACCTTCTTCAATTTTTGTGTTAATTGATAATTGCTTGAGATCCCTGTTGTCTTTGGTTTGTTGTTAATCGTGATGTCTGATTCTGCTGAGTGTGGTTTATATCTTATTGTGGTACAATAGTCTTTTTTTTGTTTTGCCTGTGTAGGTGTTTATTATTATTGTTGTTGTAGTGGTCATGGAGGAAGAACCCACCCAAACCTCTCAGACAGATGGCCATCCGGTTTAGTTGTGTTGTTATAGTCACGATGCATTGTTGTGAGTTTTATGGGTCCGGATTGTGGTTTTGTGGTGTGGTTGTGTTGTTACAACCAGGAGGCAAGGCTTTTGCATTGTGTTGTCAAGTTTTGTATTTCTGGGGCGTTTAGTTGTGTGCCAAGTTTCGTATTTCTGGGGCGTTTAGTTGTGTTGTTATAGTCACGATGCATTGTTGTGAGTTTTATGGGTCCGGATTGTGGTTTTGTGGTGTGGTTGTGTTGTTACAACCGGGAGGGAAGGCTTTTGCATTGTGTCGCCAAGTTTCGTATTTCTGGGGCGTTTAGTTGTGTTGTTATAGTCATGATGTGTTGTTGTGAGTTTTGTGGGTCCAGTGTGGTTTTGTGGTGTGATTGTGTTGTTACAACCAGGAGGCAAGGCTTTTGCATTGTGTTGCCAAGTTTTGTATTTCTAGGGTGTTTAGTTGTGTTGTTATAGTCATGATGTGTTGTTGTGAGTTTTGTGGGTCCGGATTGTGGTTTTGTGGTGTGGTTGTGTTGTTGTAACCGGGAGGCAAGCCTTTTGCATTGTATTGCCAAGTTTCGTATTTCTGGGATGTTTAGTTTTGTTGTTATAGTCACTGCCCCCACAACTTTATCCTTTTATATATATAGATAATATTTACCATCCGGAGCCAGACATTGGTGGTTGGAATTGGGTTTTCTCATCCTGAAAAGAGAAGAGAGAGGGTTTAAGGAATGTGAGAGAAGGAAGAGGAGGCCTTGTTGGGAAATTATATAGGATGGAAACTGATGTGTTGATGGCCCTGATAGATGACCTCAAGGACCATTTCGCAATCTGGTTTAAGAGTCTGAACCATCTACATTCCAATGGATACAGCTTTTCGCCCCAAAGGCCAAAAAAATTCAGTCTTGGGATCTCTGTGACTTGAAAATGTTTCAGTGGCACTTTTTAAAGCAGTGGTTCCCAAACTTTTTTTTTTTTTTTACCAGAGTCCACTCTCCAACATTAGTACCAAAAGGGTTGTGAATCAGTTTTTGGTCAACTTTAGATTCAGTTTGGTTATTTGGGGTGCCAATTCCGAAAATTGCATTGGATAGACCACATCAGCTCTAGTTTCTGATACAGAACATATGCCGTCCAGTAGTCACCATCTGCTCACCCACAGAAAACCATATTTAATCATCTAGAGCTGATTTTCCCTGCATGTCTCGCGGACCTTATTTTAGGTCTCCCGGCCCACAGGTCGGGGACCACTGTTTTAAAGGAACGTTACATAATGGAATTTATTTATTTACCACATTTATACCCTGCCCTTGTCACCCCTTCTCAGGGCGGCCTTACACTAGGCAACTATTTGATGCCGCACAAATACACACAATATGTAAACAAATACATTAAAATTCAAAAAGTCAAAAATATAAAACATTGGACAAGTACAGTAGAGTCTCACTTATCCCACATTCTGGATTATCCAACACATTTTTGTAGTTAATGTTTTCAATATATCGTGATATTTTGTTGTTAAATTCGTAAATACAGTAATTACTACATAGCATTACTGTGTATTGAACTACTATTTCTGTCAAATTTGTTGTATAACATGATGTTTTGGTGCGTAATTTATAAAATCATAACCTAATTTGATGTTTAATAGGCTTTTCCTTAATGCCTCCTTATTATCCAACATATTGGAGCCCCCGGTGGCCAAGGGGATAAAAGCCTCGTAACTTGAAGGCTGGGTTGCTGACCTGAAAGTTGCCAGGTTCGAATCCCACCCGGGGAGAGTGCGGATGAGCTCCCTCTATCAGCTCCAGCTCCATGCGGGGACATGAGAGAAGCCTCCCACAAGGATGATAAAACATCAAAACATCCGGGCGTCCCCTGGGCAACGTCCTTGCAGACGGCCAATTCGCTCACTCCAGAAGCAACTCCTGTTGCTCCTGACACAAAAAAATAAATAAAAATAAATAAATCCAACATATTCACTTATCCAACATTCTGCCAGCCCGTTTATGTTGGATAAGTGAGACTCTACTGTAAAACAATTCATTAAAACCAAGTAGTCCAAAATCATAATCCAGAGCCATTCCATTCGTCATTGCATTGCATTGCAGTAGAGTCTCGCTTATCCAACGTTCTGGATTATCCAATGCAGTTTGCCTTTTAGTAGTCAATGTTTTTGTAGTCAATGTTCTCAATACATTGCAATGTTTTGGTGATAAATTCATAAATACAGTAATTACTATATAACGTTACCATGTACTGAACTGCTTTTTTGTCGATTTGTTGTAAAACATGATGTTTTGGTGCTTAATTTGTTAAGTCATAACGTAATTTGATGTTTAATAGGCTTTTCCTTAATCCCTCCTTATTATCCAACATTTTCGCTTATCCAATGTTCTGCCAGTCCATTTATGTTGGATAAGCGAGACTCTACTGTATTTTATATTCACTTATTGCATTGTTTGAAAATTACTGAAGAAAGGCTTGGTCCCATAGCCATGTGTAATGAAGTACGCATTTTTGGTTTACAGATGTTATGTTTAATTGTGTGTTTGTGTTTTAAAAGGGTAAGTATTACAGCTATTGCATCTCAGCACTCGGAGGCTGGTTGCCATGGAGAAGTGGGCGGAGCCAACTGCCGTTTTGTTGAAGAAATACAGAGTTTAAAAAAGGGATTCAGTCTGTGCTCTGATGAGGCACAGGGAAGATTGAACCTAGGTTGAGGGGATCAAGGACACTCAATTGTTCATTTTGAGTCGGTTTAAAAATAAGTTTGGTGACTTATTTAATGTAGTCTGTTAGCCGCCCCGAGTACCCGTTGGGGAGATGGTGGCGGGGTATAAATAAAGTTTTTTTTTTAAAAAAAAATACTTTTAATTGAAATTTTGCATATACATAACAGTGATCCGGGGGGGGGGGGAGACTAAAGGAAAGGGTCGTGAGGTTAGGTTAGGGGAGGGGGAGTGGGAAGTTATAAGGGAAGGAACTATGGGGGGGAAAGGGAAAAGGGGTAGGGATGAATTGGATCGGGGAGGGAAGGAGGGTCTAGGGAAAGAGTGTTGCCTAAAGTTTTGGGTGTCCGTGTGGGTGACTTCTGTTCTTCTCTTCCAATATGACTTCTTGTCTCTTCATTCGTATTCTTTTTTAAGATATTCATCAAAATCTTCCCAGTTCGTTTTTTTCATGGCTTTGCCAGAGTTACTCTGGCAGAACTCTGGGTATAAATAAAGTTTTATTATTATTATTATTATTATTATTATTATTATTATAGTCTGTGTCCTGGTAAGGAACAGAAAATCTGTGATCGTATATCACAGGGGGTGACTGCGGTTTAAAAGTAGCAGAGAAAGAAGTTCTAACTTACTTTAAGTAAAAGAAGTGACACTTTAGGGAGTTTGACTCACCTCATTCTAGTACTGTAACTGTTAATAAAAGTGCCTCTAAGTGAGAAACAAAATTATAACCACTAAGCTCTGTGCCTGAATAAACTTGTTATTGTTCCTCCAACATCTAAGCCTCTGTCGCATATATTATAAACCAAGTTGCGTTACCATCTAAAGTGAGTAAGAAAAAGAAAGAAAAAAATTAAAAGGTCTCCTCTCTGAGTCTTTGGTGGCTGCATCATCACAAATTGGTGGCAGTGGCGGGATAAAAAAGATCCTCAGTCATTCTTAGTCCTTTACAAATTGGTGGCAGTCGTTATTAGCTCCTTACACCATGTTTTTGGTTTTTTCTTGAAGGTCAGGAGGGAGGGAGTTGATCTAATTTAGCTGGGGAGGGAGTTCCACAGTTGAGGAGCCACCGCTGAGAAGGCCCTGTCTTTCGTTGATGATGATGATGATTGGTTTGTGGATTTCTGGGCTGTCTGGCCATGTTCCAGAAGCATTCTCTCCTGACATTTCACTCACATCTATGGCAGGCATCCTCAGAGGTTGACTTCACTGTTGTGAAGTCAAACTAGGCAAGTGGGGTTTATATATCTGTGGAATAATGTCCAGGGTGGGAGAGAGAACGCTTTGTCTGTTAGAGGAAATTGTGAATATTGGAACTGGCCAGCTTGATTAGCATTGAATAGCCTTGCAGCTTCAAAGCCTGTCTGCTTCCTGCAATCAGGGCCAGCTAACACCTGGGGTTTATATATCTGTGGAATAATGTCCAGGTTGGGAGAAAGAACTCTTTGTATGTTGGAGGAAAGTGTGAATGTTGGAACTGGCCACCTTGATTAGCATTGAATAGCCTTGCAGCTTCAAAGCCTGGCTGCTTCCTGCAATCAGGGCCAGCTAACACCTGGGGTTTATATATCTGTGGAATAATGTCCAGGTTGGGAGAAAGAACTCTTTGTATGTTGGAGGAAAGTGTGAATGTTGGAACTGGCCACCTTGATTAGCATTGAATGGCCTTGCAGCTTCAAAGCCTGGCTGCTTCCTGCAATCAGGGCCAGCAAACACTTCCCAACAAAAGATTCCCTCAGGCAGGAAGCAGCCAGGCTTTCTGTCACTTTTCAACAAACCTCAAAACCTCTGAGGATGCCTGGCATAGATGTGGGCGAGACGTCAGGAGAAAATGCTTCTGGAACACGGCCATACAGCCCGGAAAAAGCACAACAATCCAGTGATTCTGGCTGTGAAAACCTTCGACAACATATTATTATTATTATTTGTATGCTGCTTTTTCTCATAACAGAAGCTCACAGTGCTAAAGCAATGCAACATACAATATGAATTACTTGGTTAGTAATTGCGTTGTTCTTGTTGTTATTATTTTATGCTGCTCTCTTCGCATGGAGATGTGGACGTTACAGTGGCGTCAAACTGCGTTGTTCATGTTATTATTTTCTGCTACTCTCTTAGTATGGAGATGTGGACATTACAGTGGCGTCAAACTGCCTTCATTCCACAGTGGAGACACACCCGAAGAAAGAGCAGTGCTGGGAGAGAGTAAAAGTTTAAAAAGGGTGAAGAATTGAAGTTTTAGAGAACTAGATTTCCCCTTGGGCTCCCTCCCTTTCTTTGTGGCCAACTTTCTTTCTGGCCCATCCTACTTCTCCGCCCCCAAAGCTTTGCCGCTTGTTTATAAAGCAGATCCCTGGGTGTGTGCAGACAGAGGAAGAGAGCCAGCCTTCTGGGATTGAAAGGGAGCAAGAACTGGATCGGGAATGGGTAAGTGAAACCCTCTCACCTTGGGCAAACATTGTGTAACCCAATGCGCCAATGAGGTTATATATTCTGCTGTCATGGGACGGAAATGTTTCACTTCTGGGCCTGTTGCTTTCGGGAAAGGGTTCTTCTTCCATCTGTGGAATGAAGGCAGCGTGAGGCCACTTCTCTGCAGGATCCTGGGGAGAAAGAAGGCGACAGACTTTTGCAAGAAAGGCTGCGTCCACAATACTGAGCCAAAGTGGGGCCACACTGCATGCGTTCTATCATATAGATCAGGGGTCCCCAAACTAAGGCCCGGGGACCAGATGCGGCCCTCCAAGGTCATTTACCTGGCCCCCACCCTCATTTATAATATAATATTTTTATATCAGTTTTAATAATATAATATATTGTATATACATATGATATTGATAATAATATTATCATTTTATACAATATAATACTAATAATAATACCATATAATAATATTAATTATATGTTATATATTACATATAATGTTACATATAGTGGTATAGTTCAATATAGTAATATATAATTCTAATATTGTGCTATGCTAATAATATAATATATTGTATGTACATAGAGCTGCTCTGAGTTCCCTTCAGGGTGAGAAGGGTGGGATATAAATGTAGTAAATAAATGTAGTAAATGAATAAATAAATAATTTTGGACTTCGGCTTGCCCAAAGTCTGAAATGACTTGAAGACACACAACAACAATAATCCTAATTAACCTGACTATCTCATTGGCCAGAAGCAGGCCCACACTTCCTATTGAAGTCCTGACAGGTTTATGTTGGTTAAATTTATTTTCATTTTTAAATATTGTATTGGTCTTTCATTGTTATTGTTATTGTTTTGCACTACAAATAAGATATGTGCAGTGTGCATAGGAATTTGTTCGTTTTTTTTTTTTTCAAATGATAATTCGGCCCCTCAACAGCCTGAAGGATCGTGGACCGGCCCTCTGCTTTAAAAGTGTGAGGACCCCTGATATAGATGCACCCTCTGGTTCTATTTCTGCCACATTATGTGCCGTCGGGATGGGAGCAAAGGTTATGTTTTAACCTCCGACTTTCTTTTTTTGGAAAACAAACTCTATAATGTTGTCAAAGGTTTTCATGGCCGGAATCACTGCGTTGCTGTGAGTTGTCCGGGTTGTCTGGCCATGTTCCAGAAGCATTCTCTCCTGACGTTTCGCCCACATCTATGGCAGGCATCCTCAGAGGTTTTGAGGTTTGTTGAAAAGTGACAGAAAGCCTGGCTGCTTCCTGCCTGAGGGAATCTTTTGTTGGGAAGTGTTTGCTGGCCCTGATTGCAGGAAGCAGCCAGGCTTTGAAGCTGCAAGGCCATTCAATGCTAATCAAGGTGGCCAGTTCCGGGCTGTGGCGCAGCTAGCTAGTAACCAGCTGCTATAAATCACTACTGACCGAGAGGTCATGAGTTTGAAGCCCGGGTCAGGTTAAGCCTCCGACCATAAAAAAATAAAAAAAATAGCCCCGGCTTGCTGTTGACCTAGCAGCCCCGAAAGACAGTTGAATCTGTCAATTAGGGAAATTTAGGGACGCTTTATGCGGGAGGCTAATTTAACTAATCTACAACACCATAAAACTGCTCACGAGGAAAAGAAGAGGAAGAACAGCCACCAATGGACGGTGAAGCAACAGCTCCCCCTGTGGCCGGAATCGTGAACCTGGAAAGATGTTAAAAAAATGCCTCTGTGTCTGTCTAAAAAAACTGAATGTTGTTTGTCTATTGGCATTGAATGTTTGCCATATATGTGTTCATTGTAATCCGCCCTGAGTCCCCTTCGGGGTGAGAAGGGCGGAATATAAATACTGTAAATAAATAATTTGATGTTTAATAGGCTTTTCCTTAATCCCTCCTTATTATTCAACATATTCGCTTATGCAATGTTCTGCCGGCCCATTTACGTTGGATAAGTGAGACTCTACTGTAATATAATGCTATTCATCTCTCATAGTATTAACTCCAAACTGCAGGAACTCCAAACTGCATCAGTTCCTAATTGCATTGGGATCCAAGTGGCATTGATTCCAAACTGTATTAATTCCTGAGAGTTGTAGTTTGACAAGCTTTCCCTGCCCATAGGATGCATCAACGCCAGGCCTGGACAAACCCGTCCCTCCAGGTGTTTTGGACTGCAACTCCCACAATTCCTAACAGCCGGTTAGGAATTCCTACTGGCTGTTAGGAATTGTGGGAGTTGCAGTCCAAAACACCTGGAGGGACAAAGTTTGCCCAGTCCTGATTTACACTGTAGACTTAGCACAGTTTGATACCAGTTGAACTTCCAGGGCTTGAGGCTGTGGGATTCTGCAAATTTGTAGCTTTATAAGGCCTTTGGTCGTCTCTTCTGAAGAATGCTGGTGCCTCGCCAAACTACAACTCCCATCGTTCCATAGCCTTGAGCCATGGCAGTTAAAGCGCATTAATTAAAGCAGTTTAAATACATGAATGAAGTCAGACTCCAAGACGCACCCGGAGAAGGCGAAATACTTTGCAAAGTCACAAACTCCGCATCACTTCAAGTGGAGTCAGAACTGCATTAATTCCACAGAGGAGACGCAGCCAAAGGAAAGAAACACGGTTGTGTAACGTCAAAAAAAGTCAAAAGTTGCTTGTCTTTTTTGTTTAAACGGTTGACACACAACAGCTGCTTGTTTGTTGGTTGCAGAAGAGAATCATGCGTCCCAAGGGATCGTAAACATGACAAAAAAGGGAGTAAATATGATCTTTGAAGGCCAGGGTGGAGAACAGATACTTGAAGCACATCTACACTGTAGAATTTAATGCACTTTGGCACCGGTTTGCACTGAACTCAATCCTACAGGGATCCTGGGAGTTGTAGTTTGGCAAGACACTTCAAGACCTTGTAAAACTGTATTTCCCAAGGCTCTGTAATATTGAGCTATGGGATCCTGTGCCATTCATGCATTTCACAGTTCAAGACATATCGCAATGTTTTGTAGGAAATTTGCAAAACCACAAAGTCTTCCAACCCATGAATATTCCCCAATATTTCCCAAGGGATCTGATCTCTAAAATCAGGACAGTAAATAAAGAACAACACTCTGAAAACAGGGGAATTGCAGACAGGAAACAAATCAGGGCCAGCTAACACCTCCCAACAAAGGATTCCTCCAGGCAGGAAGCAGCCAGGCTTTGAATCTGCTATTCAATGCTAATCAAGCTGGCCTATGGCCACATTTATACTTGGAGTTCTTTCTCCCACCCTGGACATTATTCCATAGGTATATAAACCTCGCTTGCCTCATTTCCAACAAACCTCACAACCTCTGAGGATGCCGGCCAGAGATGTGGGTGAAACGTCAGGAGAGAATGCTTCTGGAACATAACCTTACAGCCTAGAAAACTCACAGCAACCCAGATCTGTTTAGGGTCCCTTGCGTGACCACAAAGCAGCTGTTTCGGTGGACTTTTATGGCCCCATAAACATAAAATTTAAAGAGAGGGAAAGTTCAGCCTGAATTACTGAGCTATAAAACTAGAAGGCATCCGGTCCGGATCCCATCCTGAGCCAAAAAAGAGCCAGCAATATTTAGTTTTCCAAAGCCAAGTTTTGTCCTCTTCTAAACAGTCCCTTTTTATGGGTTGCTGTGCGTTTTCTGTGCTGCCTGACCATGTTCCAGAAGCATTCTCTCCTGACATTTCACCCACATCTACGGCAGGCACCCTCAGAGGTTGTGAGGTCTGCGGGAAACTAGGCAAGTGGGGTTTATATATCTGTGGAATAAGGTCCAGGGTGGGATAAATTGATATTCTCTGTTTGAGGTAAGTGTAAATGTTGGAACTGGCCAGCTTGATTGGCATTAAATAGATTTGCAGCTTCAAAGCCTGGCTGCTTCCTGCCTTTTTTTTTTTTTAGTTCAAAAAATCTAAAATCAAATAAATAAAGAAGACAGGGGAATTCCAGACTAGAAACAATCAGGGCCATCTAACACCACGGATAAAGGATTCCCCCAGACAGGAAGCAGCCAGGCTTTGAAGCTGCAAGGCCATTCGAAGCTATATATAATAATATATAATACAGTAGAGTCTCACCTATCCAACATAATAATAATAATATTATAATGTAATACAATATTTTACTAATTATACAATATAATAATATTATTCATATATTTTATATTAAATGTAATATTACTAATAATATTACCACATAATGATATAGTACAATATAGTAATTTAATGCTTATATTGTGCTAGGCTAATAATATATTGTATGTACATTTGATTTGTAAGCCGCTCTGAGTCCCCTTCGGGGTGAAAAGAGCGGGATATAAATGTAGTAAATAAATAAATAAATAAATAAATAGACATAAACGGGCTGACAGAACGTTGGATAAGCAAATATGTTGGATAATAAGGAGGGATTAAGGAGAAGCCTATTAAACATCAAATTTGGTTATGATTTTACAAATTAAGCACCAAAACATCATGTTTAACAACAAATTGGACAGAAAAAGTAGTTCTATACGCAGTAATGCTATGTAGTAATTATTGTATTTACGAATTTAGCACCGAAATATCCCGATGTATTGAAAACATTGACTCCAAAAATGCGTTGGATAATCCAGAACGTTGGATAAGCGAGTGTTGGATAAGTGAGACTCTACTGTATTAATATTATGCTGTACTAATACTGTAATATAATATATTGTATATACATATAATATTGATAATAATATTATAATGTAATACAATATACTAATACACTATTATAATTGTCTATTATATATTACATGTAATATTAATAATATTGCAGTATAGTGGTATAATAAAATATAGTAACATGTAATACTTATATTGCGCTATGCTAATCATATAATATATTGTATGTACATATAACCTGTAAGCCGCCCTGAATCCCCTTCATGGTGAGAAGGGCGGGATATAAATGTAGTAAATAAATAAAATAATAAATAATCAAGCTGGCCAGTTCCAACATTTACACTTATCTCAAACAGAATAGCAATTTATCCCACCCTGGACATTATTCCACAGATATATAAACCCCACTTGCCAAGTTTCCAACAGACCTCACAACCTCTGAAGATGTCTGCCATAGATGTGGGCGAAACGTCAGGAGAGAATGCTTCTTGAACATGGTCAGACGGCCTGGAAGACTCACAGCAACTCAGTAATCAATGCAGTTTGGCACAATTTTGCCACCATCCTAGGAATCCTAGGAGTTGTCATTTCACAAATTCTCCAGCTTTAATGCAAATTATAATTTGCAGTGTAAAGCACTGAGCAAGGGCAACTAAACTGACCCCAAACTGAGTTAATGCAGCAGTGCAGATGCACTCAAAATGGGTTTGAAACTCCTTGTTTCCTTAGCATCTTTAACTTTTCTGTCTTACATTTGGGGGTTTGCAGCAAAATGCGGAGAATGCGGACCCGGCTACGAAACGCCGCTGGAGGCCATGAAAGGTGAGCACAAAACTTTCCAAAGTACATTTCGAAAAGTGACTCAAAACAGCCAATTGTTCCAAGTCGCGAAGCCAGTTACAATTGTAATATTTCCAACTTCCAACAAGTAACTAAAGCAGATGCATTTATCTCTCTCCCCTTTTCAGCGAAACATCTCAATGCTTTTGACTGTAATCTATATATATAAAAGGGCAATGAAATTTCGGCCTAGGACAAAACAACAAAACTACACATCCCTGAAACACTAAACTTGGCAGCACAACCCCTCATCCATGCCTCTACGTTCATACAACAAAAAGAAAAGAAAAATAAAGTCCTAATTAGAGGGAGAGGAATAATTGTTTTTAGCCAATTGCTGCCAGTTAGAAGGCTAAGCTCCGCCCACTTGGTCTCCTAGCAACCCACTCAGCCCAGGGGACAGGCAGAGTTAGGCCTCACTTAGGCCTCTTCCACACTGCCTATAAGATACAGATTATCTGATTTTAACTGGATTATACGGCAGTGCAGACTCAAGGCCCTTCCACACAGATATATAACCCATTTATAATCTTATATCTGCTTTGCACTGGATTATCTTGACTCCACACTGCCATATAATCCACTTCAGTGTGCATTTTATACAGCTGTGTAGAAGGGGCCTCATATAATCCAGTTCTAAGCAGATAAGATAAGATACTTTATTTCCCATACCAACATACTTCTCCACAGCAACGCATGGCCGGGCACAGCTAGTAATCTATATATATAAAAGGGTAGTGGAATCACGGCACCGGACAAAACAACTAAACTAAATGCCCCACAACCTCGAAAACTGACAGCACAACCTCTCATCCACGCCTCTAGGTTCATACAACAAAAAGAAAAGAAAAATTAAGTCCTAGCCACAGCAATGCGTGGCCGGGCACAGCTAGTAATATATAATACCACTTGTTATTGTAATAATAATACAAAATAATAATAACACTATTAATAGTAATAGTAGTAGTAATAATAATATATTCTAATAATAACACTAATAATAGTAATACTAATAATAAAAATATAAATAATAATACTAGTCATTCGTAAATACAGTAATTACTACGTAGCATTACTGCATATTGAACTACTTTTTCTTTCAAATTTGTTGTATAACATGTTGTTTTGGTGCTTAATATGTAAAATCATAACCTAATTTGATGTTTAATAGTCTTTTCCTTAATCCCTCCTTATTATCCAAGATACTCGCTTATCCAAGGTTCTGCCAGCCCGTTTAGCTTGGATAAGTGAGACTCTACTGTATATAAAAATGTTATATATAATTATATATACACACACACACACACACACACACACACACACACAAAGTTATATATAATGTTATATAATATATTATGCTGTGCTAATAATAAAATTTATTGTATGTACATATAATTTGTAAGCCGCCCTGAGTCCCCTTCGGGGTGAGAAGAGTGGGATATAAATGTAGAAAATAAAGATTTTTTTTGATATATTTGTCCATTCATTGAAATTCTGCTGCAAGGTAGTCAAGCAAATGCATCTGTATGTGTGTGTATCTATTTCCTTGAAATCTTTTGGAATATATATATGTATATGTATAAACATCTGAGAAAATATGTACAAATAATAAATATAAATACAAATAATATATATATATATATTTTTCTGAAAGGTCCCCGGGAGGAGATTGTCTACCTTCCTTGTATCTATAGGAACACCGGGATCAAGAAGCCGGACTACCTGGCCACCGTGGACGTGGACCCCAAATCCTCCACTTATTGCAAAGTAAGTTTGATTCAGAGTTTTGTTTCTGAGCCAAATGACTGCTTTCTGGCTTCGTCTCCAGACTGCTAAAGTTTGGATTTTGGCAAGGACAGTTTGGCTGGAGGGAGGGAAGTTGTTTTTCCCCTCTCTTAGTGAAGCTCTTTCTTAAGAGCTTCAAGAAAGAAAGAGAAAAAAGGCAAGCTGTTTTTTGCTGCCGTGAGATCCTGGGGTCTCCATGCAGAGAAATAGCATGGATGGCAGTAGGAGGAAACTCAGGGCGAGAGCTCTGCCTTGAAAAGTATGTGTTTCATGCACAAAACGACTGCAAATATTGTAATATATGGCCCCATCTACACTGCCATATAATGCAAGTTCATAATGCAGTTAAACTACACATTATATGGCAGTGTAGACCTATATCATATGGCAGCGTAGACTCATATAATACAGATCAATGTAGTTATACTGCATGATGTGGCCATGTGGATGGGGGCTTGAGATATATATAAACACACAACAACTCTATATATCTATCTATATAAAAGGTTAATGAAATTTCGGCCTAGGACAAAACAACAAAACTACACATCCCAGAAACACTAAACTTGGCAGCACAACCCCTCATTCATGCCTCTACGTTCATACAACAAAAAGAAAAGAAAAATAAAGTCCTAATTAGAAGGAGAGGAATAATTGTTTTTATCCAATTGCTGCCAGTTTAAAGGCTAAGCTCCGCCCACTTGGTCTCCTAGCAACCCACTCAGTCCAGGGGACAGGCAGAGTTTATTTCCCATACCACCATACTTCGCCACAGCAACGCGTGGCCAGGCACAGCTAGTATATATATAAAAGGTTAATGAAATTTCAGCATAGGACAAAACAACAAAACTACACATCCCAGAAACACTAAACTTGGCAGCACAACCCCTCATCCATGCCTCTACGTTCATACAACAAAAAGAAAAGAAATATAAAGTCCTAATTAGAGGGAGAGGAATAATTGTTTCTATCCAATTGCTGCCAGTTAGAAGGCTAAGCTCCGCCCACTTGGTCTCCTAGCAACCCACTCAGCCCAGGGGACAGGCAGAGTTAGGCCTCACTTAGGCCTCTTCCACACTGCCTATGAGATACAGATTATCTGATTTGAACTGGATTATATGGCAGTGTAGACTCAAGGCCCTTCCACACAGCTATGTAACCCATTTCTAATGGACTTAATGTCAGGGGAAAACCTTTACCCTTTACCTTAACTACCACCAATTCCTCAATACTTTATTTCCCATACCACCATACTTCGCCACAGCAACGCGTAGCCAGGCACAACTAATATATATATATTATATAAAACAGGAGAATGGCATCGCTCCACCGGGCAAAACAACAAAACTAAAGGCTCCCCAACCTAGAAAATTGACAACACAACCCCTCATCCACGTCTCTACGTTCTTACAAACAAACTACACATCCCTAACCTCCATTGGGCAAAACCCCCCCCCCCCAAAACCGGAATGCACCCCTTTGTGACCCACCTTGATTGACACTAAACAGCCTTGCAGCTTCAAAGCCAGGCTGCCTCCTCGGCCACAGCAAAAACAAAACAAAAACAAAACAAAAAAACACCACTTCAGTGTGAATTTTAAACCATTGTGTAGAAGGGGCCTCATATAATCCTGTTCCAGGCAAATCATATAACATTATCAATATAATGTATAATAATTACTGTGCTCTAATAATACACAACAATATAATCTCTAAAATCAGGACACTAAATAAACAACAACACTCAGAACACAGGGGAATTCCACACAGGAAACAACCAGGCCCAGCTAACACCTCCCAACAAAGGATTCCCTCACACAGGAAGCAGCCAGGCTTGGAAGCAACAAGACCATTCAATGCTAAACAACTTAAATAATCACACCCAGCTAACACGTCCCAGGCAGACCTTGAAGCTGCAGGCCTATTCAATGCTAATCAAGGAGATCCATGGCAACACCTGCCTCAACCAGACAACAGTTCTTTCTACCACACTGCACGTTTTTCCACACATATATCAACCCCTTTGTGACCCACCTTCATTAACACTGAACAGCCTTGCAGCTTCAAAGCCGGACTTTGGAAACCACGAGGCTACTCCATCTCATTCAACCTAGCCTAGCAAGCAGACCCTATGTAGAAAACGGCCAGGCTTTCAAGCAGCGAGGCTATTCACTGCAATTTCAATTGGCCACAGCAACGCATGGCAGGGCACAGCTAGTATATTATATATTATATTATTATTATTAACATCATTTATATTCGGCCCTTCTCACCCCGAAGGGGACTCAGGGCGGATCACATTACACATATTAGGAAAACATTCAATGCCTTTTTAACACAGGACAAAGACAAACAAACATAGCTCCGAGCGGGCCTCGAACTTATGACCTCCTGGTCAGTGACTCATTGCTCTCCCGTCTGCGCCACAGCCCCGTATAATTGCCGTATATACTCGAGTATAAGCCAACCCGAATATAAGCCAAGGCACCTAATTTTACCACAAAAACCTGGGAAAACATTGACTCCAGTATAAGCCCAGATACCAATAAAATTACATTAATTGAGGCATCAGTAGTTTAAATGGTTCTGAATCTTTATATCAAACTGTAATTTAAGATATGGCGGTTCAACTCTGATTAAATCATTATTCTCATCTTCTTCAATGTAAATGTGCTTATGTATCCTTTAAGTAATAATAGAGTGAAATAATAAATGCAATAATAAATAGAGTGAAATAATAAATGTAATAATAATAATAGAGTAAA